>NC_084827.1:79777147-80083463 GCF_033115175.1 Lepus europaeus | reverse complement strand
TGATAGAAAATATAGACTGATACTTGACTGTTTACTTCATATGGTTCTTCAGTGAGATATCGCAGCTTGACCAGCATCAACATAATGGCATTAGGACACCAAGCAATGTTTTATTTACTGTTGATGGGTGTACTTCTGTGTATGTTGTCCATGTGCATGTGTGCATGCTATAACCAAAAAAGCATTGACAATAAGTTCAGAAAAACAATGGAGAATGCTCTGAACAAAATTCAATTTACTTTTAGGTTTTATGTAGCAATTGTCAAGGCATAATATTAACTCACACTATAAAAAAAGTTCTAAAATTTCAAATTCTTTTAGGCTTTCATTAAGTGCTAATACAGTATATTTGTCATAGAACTTATTTGAAAATAACATCAATGTGTTTCTCAACAGATAATAGTAGTAAACTTTCTCTATTGCTTACCTTTATAATATAAGGTTTATTATCTACTACACAATTTACATTTGGGCCAAATTATTTTGTGCTATGAGAACTGTCTTGTGCATTGTAGGGTGTTTACCAGCAACCACTTTCTAGTTGCCAACAGCAGCTTCATCCATTTTCTGACAATAAAAAAATGTTTCCATATATTGACAAATATTCTCTGGGAGTAAAACTGTCTCTGGCTGAGAGCCACTGCTAGAAAAGATACTGAGATTTTGTTGTTTAAGTAAAGATGACTGCTGTTAATTCCCACCTCACCTGCCTCCTCCGAAATGCCCACGCAATTCCAGTAGCTGAACATACTAGTTTATTTCTTAACTCTAGCGCAGTCAAGTGTAGATCTGAATTGTGGGAATGGGATGTGAGACTTGTCTCATGCCACAATCCAGGCTGACTGGCCACCATCAAGGTTTCCCTGAGTGTACATACAAACAGAATATGGAGAAAGAGGTAAGAGGATTGTTACTGAGAGGTTTCCATTAGCCTGGCCTACACTTGGAACGTAAATTGTCCATTCACACTGCTAGTGACATCTGTACTAATGACCACTTGAAATGCAGTCACAGGCCTCAGTTTATTGATAGGAATCAGAAACAGAGAATAGGTCTATGCATATGAGAAAAGATCATCTTAGTAATATATGGTTTCTGCTGAATGTCTAATATTTTTTTCATTTATTAAACTTTTATTTAATGAATATAAATTTCCAAAGTACAGCTTATGGGTTACAATGGCTTCCCTCCTCCCATAACTTCCCTCCCACCTGCAACCCTCCCCTTTCCCGCTCCCTCTCCCCTTCCATTCACATCAAGATTCATTTTCAATTCTCTTTATATACAGAAGATCAGTTTAGTATATATTAGGTAAAGATTTCAACAGTTTGCCCGCATATAGCAACACAAAGTGAAAAAAATACTGTTGGAGTACTAGTTATAGCATTAAATAAGAGTGTACAGCACATTAAAGACAGAGATCCTACATAATATTCTTTTAAAAAATTAATTAATTTTCTATGCCATTTCCAATTGAACACCAGTTTTTTTTTCATTTCCAATTATCTTTATATACAGAAGATCGATTCAGTATAAAATTAGTAAAGATTTCATCAGTTTTCACCCACACAGAAACACAAAGTGTAAAAATACTGTTTCAGTACTAGTTATAGCATTACTGAACATTAGACAACACATTAAGGACAGATCCCACATGAGAACTAAGTACACAGTGACTCCTGTTGCTGACTTAACAATTTGACACTCTTATTTATGGTGTCAATAATCTCCCTAGGCTCTAGTCATGAGTTTCCAAGGCTATGGAAACCTTTAGAGTTCGCTGACTTTGATTTTACTCTGATAGGGTCATAGTCAAAGTGGAAGTTCTCTCCTCCCTTCAGAGAAAGGTACCTCCTTCTTTGATGGCCCCGTTCTTTCCACTGGGATCTCACTCACAGAGATCTTTCATTTAGGTCTTCTTCTTTCTTTTCTTTTTCATGGTGTCTTGGCTTCCATGCCTAAAATACTCTCATGGGCTCTTCAGCCAGATCCGAATGCCTTAAGGGCTGATTCTGAGGCCAGAGTGTTGTTTAGGACGTCTGACATTCTATGAGTCTGCTGTGTATCCCACTTCCCATGTTGGATCCTTCTCTCCCGTTTTGATTCTATCAGTTAGTATTAGCAGACACTTGTCTTGTTTGTGTGATCCCTTTGACTCTTAGACCTATCAGAGCCATCAATTGTGAACTGAAATTGATCACTTGGACTAGTGAGATGGCATTGGTACATGCCACCTTGATGGGATTGTATTGGAATCCCCTGGCACATTTCTAACTCCACCATTTGGGGCAAGTCCGATTGAGCATGTCCCAAATTGTACATCTCCTCCCTCTCTTTTTCCACTTTTATATTTAACAGGGATCACTTTTCAGTTAAATGTAAACACCTAAGAATAATTGTGTGTTAATTACAGAATTCAGCCACTAGTACTAGAACAACAACAACAACAAATACTAAAAAGGATAAAGTATTACATTGTACATCTAATAATTTTTTTGAAGATTTATTTATTTTACTTGAAAGAGTTACACAGAAATAGAAGAGGCAGAGAGAGAGAGAGAGAGAGAGAGAGAGAGAGAGAGAGAGAGGTCTTCCATCCCACTGGTTCACTCCCCAAACGGCTGCAACAGCCGGAGCTGCACTGATCCGAAGCCAGGAGCTAGGAGCCAGGAGCCAGGAGTTTCTTCCCGGTCTCCCGTGCAGGTGCAGGGGCCCAGGGACTTGGGTCATCTTCTACTGTTTTTCCAGGCCATAGCAGATGGATCAGAAGTGTAACAGCCAGGACTCGAACCAATGCTCATATGGGATGCCCACACTGCAGGCAATGGCTTTACCTGCTACGTCACAGCACTGGTCCCTAATAATGGTTTTTAAAAGATATATTCCCTTGTAATTCTACAGAATATATCACAGACAAAGGTTTTGTTGGCTTGCATTGGACCAAGAAAGTAGTTTATGAGAAGTAATGAACTCCCCAGTTACTTTTCTCAGTATCTGAACCAAGGATGATTGAACAGATTGTGCTTAATCACATTTTGATCCATTTATAGAGTGGGCCAAATGTCACTTAATGTCTACTTAATAAGTAAGTGTATATTTCATGGAAATTCTTGTATGGCTTCTCTGAGAGGAATTGTATTTTTGGTAATCACTTGACAATTAGAAAATTCATGGTTAAAACAAAGATAGATTCTAATGATGAGCAGCCTTTCTTAGGTATAATTACGAAGAGCAGCTACTTATGTTCTCAAGAGCACAGGAGATTGACTTCTGTTTTTTCTTTGTTTTCACTAGTGGGAAATGTATGTCTACTATTCTATTGAACATAAATACTTAATAAAATGATTGAAATAGCAAGAGTCTTATTTGTAATAATAGGGCAGAGCGAAGCTAACAGATCACACAAAGATCAAATCCATGTTCCCAGGCCCATGATGTTCACACTTTTACATGTTGTGAGCATGACTGGCCCTGGATGAAATATCTCCTTGCAATTTATTTTTGGATGTATTCTACCCTTAGGAGCACTACATCCCATCCTAGAGTTTTTCTGTCAAATTGTTTCCTCTAAATGCAACAAACATTATCAAGAAAAATCTGTGCTAAATCACATACCTCTGTCATAGGGCCATACAAAAACACCAAGTCTGCTCTCCAAGAGACTCATTCAAACTGCCAACCACATTCAACATGACAGAACAGCCTAGCTGCAGTGACTTTCACAAACCATAGAGTGCAGGTGATAGAATAATTAAGCTTAATTGAAGGCTATTAGCAAATAACTCACAAATAGTTTGAGTCAAATGGAATCTTGAAAGCTATATGACTTTTAATAGATGAGGGAATTATGCTCACTCTGATTTCCATAGCTTTCCTCTTGCAGCTTCAAACCTAGAAAAATACATTCTAAATCTATATTAGCCAACTTTAGATCCTCTTCTCCTTATAGCTTTCCCTTTGATATCAATTTTTTCCTACCCACTCTAGTTTCATAAACATTCATCACTTTTTTCCTGGGTTGTTATTTATTATCTCATATTATTCACTTCTTCAAACATAATAAATCTCACTAATTTCATTCACTCATTTCATTCATTCATGGTAGGTTTGAACTCTAAGTCTATGTATAAAATAACTATGACTTAAGCTCATTGATAGCATCTTTTATGCAACAAAATGCAACCACCATATAAATTATTCATAATAAACTATCATTTAAATGAGTCAGATTCTTGAAATGATAATTAGATCAGTTTGGGGTATTTAATTTAAACTCTAAGATAGTGGCAGAAACTCCTGTCTTTGGCCTGGCCCTAGCTCCAGATGTTGTGAGGATGTAAGTAATGAACCAGCAGATGAAAACCCTCTCATTCTCTTTCCTCAATTTCAAATAAATAAAATAATTATTTAAAACAATGGCAGCCAATGGTGAGCACATTCACCTTCCATTTGGCATTAGTGTGGTTTAAATGCATCGCTGAATATTCCTATGTGTAGAGGGTACCTTTTGTTAACATGCGGTAAGGGTTTGCATGCAATCCATTTTCTTGTTCTAGATAGCTACAATGCCAGGAAGATACAGTGAAGGGGAGGTTTCTGCGCCATCTTAAAGGGGGGAAAGGAAATCCTGTCTTCTTCAAATAATGGAATACATCTAAAAACAGAAAGTATGACTAAGATGATTTTTAAAAAAAATAGAGCGAGGACTAAGAAGGAATTAAAGGGCAAATACAATTTCACAAATTCTATTTACACAGCAAGCTAAATTCCACTGGGAGAGAAAGAATCAGAGGAAAGTTTGAGAGATGATTAAATACATAGGCTTCAAAAGTTTGAATTCTGATTTTACCTCAGTTTGCTCACTTGCAAGGTAGATTATAGTACAAGGGTACTTCAAGAAGTTCACAGAAAAATGGAATTTAAAGGTAAATTTATTTTGATGCAATTTTTTGAAATTTATACAGGGTTGTTAGGTAATATACATTTTCCTTGATTGTTTTGAAGATCTTTCCTATGTGGTAGAAGCATCCTAATAAACTCTGTGTCATAGAGCTGTGAACTGAATTAAAACAGTCAAAATGCTTAGAGCAGTGTAGCATCAACAAAACCATGTACAGCATTAGATATCCTTAGACCTATGAAATTCATGCATGGAGAGGTTTCGGGATTTCAAAAGAGACTCTCTTATCTTTCTTCCCTCTGCTTGATTTGGCATTCCCCATTCATAATAGATACCAATTTTTCATGTGAATAAGATAATGTGAATACAAAGAATTGATACGAATACATGGTTGATATGAATAAAGACTTTGAGGCAAAGATCACAAAATTTCCTCATTATGGAATGTGAAAGGTCTATTGCAGCTTGTAGGGTGTTCATTCAGACAAAACTAAACTTCAAATGAAAATGGTGCAGAGCCAGCCAGAATAGAAGTTTGGTTTGCTTCATATGAGTCATCTCTATTTTCTGAACCAGAAACTACAGATTTCACCATCTCTGGCATATACGCTTGCCAAATTAAAATAAATAATCATTCCTAAAAGTTTCTGGAAGACATGACATCAATTCTCAGAGGTTTTTTTTTTTTTTTTTTTTTTTTTTTTTTTGTACAGCAGTCACATGTGCAGAGTTGCATTGTCTAAGCACGAGTACAAAACCTTAACAAGAATTAGCCATTTGGAGGTGTTAAGTGGGGCTGGTCCACTCTGAGCTGCCTCAGGAGACTTCTTGTTTGCATTCATGAGAGCAATTGTAACTAAGGTCTCTAGTCTCTGGTAAGAAAGCTTTCCCTGAAGGGTTCTTAAGAGGAGCCTGAAGGACTGAACTCAGCATATTCTCAAAGGATTTACAGACATCTTCACAATTCAAGGATGTGAGAATGACATGACCCAGTTACTTTTCTTCTCTTGAAATAATGTAACAAAATAATAGCTGGCAGTTGAATTTTCCCAGTGCTTACAAGTGTTTAATTCCTAACTAAATGAGAGGAAGACTGACTCTCCACTTTTTTCAAGCTGTTTCCGAGAACAAAACCGGACTAAGCTCACTGAAAAAACTGCTTTCCAAAGAAAATGTCAGAAGTCACTATATTAATTAATGCGCTGTCAAATTATCAATAGCTTATGTGAATTTAATTGTCTATAAATATATCTTCAGACATGTACATGAGTGTCCACTGAGAGTCATAACCTAGAATTTCTAGTTTTCTTGACATAGAAAAGGGAAAGAATTCACTCATTGATTTATTTATGACAATTAAAAGATGAACTCAGTTTCTTTGACAGAGCAATCAACAATATCATCATTCTTTTCAAAATTAGAAAACCGCAACAGAAATATATGCTGCTATCTCAGCAGCTTAAGGGGTTAAAAAAGATCCTATGTACAAAAAAATCTGGAATGATAGAAACATTTTGTTTTTTTTTTAAAAAGCTATACTTTTCTATCTTCAGCATCTATGTCTCTGTTTTGCATATTTTATGGAAATTCATTTTATAACATTAAACTTGAAGCATTGAATTTTAGGCTTTTAATAGCTATACATATTTTGTTACATTACACAGAAACAGAATGTATTTAAAAATATAGACCTATTTAAAGCGGCACTAAACCTTTCCAAATAGATAAGCTTTCAAGGTCATCAGATACATCTCAATGCATAATTTGGAGATGAATGTGTTCTTTGACTGCAATTAAACTATATTTGGTCTGTGGTTTACATAAAAATACAATTTTCAGGGAAAAATCATCATCATATCTGAAAAAGTTCTGGTGTAGCTTTCTGCCCAGTGATCCATTCCCTCAGAAGATGGCAAATAAACCAAGTATATTTAAAGGCAAGAACTGACACCTTCTGCTACAAGATAAATTAATTGATCAGATTTCCACCTTAGGAGGTCGACTGGTGACAAGGGATTGAGCACCGGGAAGTTTCATTGCAGCTATGTTCCAGGAGAGCAATCTTCATCATTTCCCTGCTGCTGCCTTCAATTTACAGAGAGTGCTGTGCAGGAATAAACTGTAATGTATGGCTATGGCCCCAAACATGAGTATACGACTTTACCCAGTGCCATAAAATAAGAATCCTGAGCAGAAAATCATTACTTAAACCACTTTGCCATTGAGGTAGGCCATACACTACATCTACGTTTTTCACAGAGATATACAGAAATATTAGAGAGAATTAACCTGGAGAAAGATACAGATTGGTGTTTGGTTACTGAGGGAAAGAAGCTATACTAGACATGCATTATCAAGCTTTGAAACCCATGCATTAGACAAATTGGATTATAATATCAATACATTTATTGTCACTTATATAAAAAATCCCAAGGGCAGCTATGTTCTAAGGCTACTGGATTCAATGGCCCAGTGGCATTGTTAACCAACTTCTTTCTTTCAAGAGCTCTTTGCTTGCACCGGATTCTGGCAGTGTTTATATCATCTTCAAGTTACAGATACTCCTTGACCCATGATAGACTTATTTCCTGATTAATTCACCCTAGGTTTAAAATATCATAAGTCAAGAGTATATTTAATGCATGGAACCGTTAGACTTCGTATCTTAGCAACACAGTACACTCAATTGTTGTTTCTCCTCATGATCACATGATTGGCTAGAGAGTGCAGTTTGTGCAGTGCCTTAGCATCATGAAAGAATTTCATGCCACATATTGCTATTCCAGGAAAAGATCAACATTCAGAATTCATGATTTCTACTAAATGTATATGTATTTCATACCATCATAAAGTTAAAATTTCTTTAATTCAGATCATAGTTATTAGAAACTGTCTGTAGTGTTGTTTATTACTATAAGATATCTGCTCTAGAGTAGTAAAGGCAGAAGCCTTATTGTTCATGATCACTGGGAAGAAAATGGCCTCAGTATTGAATATTAATCATTTTCTTTGATCTGACTGAAACTACTTAATTGTGTGACAATTGTCTCTCTAATACAAGTAACAAAGTTTTTCCCCCAGAATGTTTTAAAACACTATCAGATGCATAAGAATGAATACTTGAATTATATCAGAGTATCTTTTAGTTCTGTAGGATGTGGAAGAATAACTACTTGAAAAATATCAGAATATTTGTCAATAATGGAGAAGAGGGGAAATGTTTGATCTTGTATATAACTGATGTGTCCACAAGAAATAACATCAAGACAGACCTGACTTAACAATTCAGCAAACCATGAACCATTAATTTGACTGCCATATGGCAAATTATCAAACTCTGGAGACTTTTCTCATATGGAAAATCAGGCTTTCTATTACTCATTTTAGCATAGTTGTGGTGATTAGATATAATAAATGAGTACCATTTAGCAGAGCCTGGCAGGTATAGAGGTTCAAAAGCACCTTTTCCAAAAGCTAGTGAGAAAGAGAAGGAGAACTTATGATTGTGATGTTACTAACGAAATGGGCTGAAATATTGATGACGTGCCTGCATGATTATAGGTTTACTGAAAGAAAAGCAATTGTCAATCTCTGGAATATGCCTAATTACCTGGTAAAGATTTTCATCATGTTCTGCTGAGACTTATCTATTTAGAAAATATACAGACCCGTGCTGGAAGACATAACCTCAGAAATAAGTCAGACTCCAGAGTACAGGCTGAAACACTGCCAGCCACCACCCTGATTCTCTTGACTGGGACAGGAGGTTCACATCTGCGTGGAACCTAGTGCTGAGTGGGGTAATATGACAATTTCTAAAGTGAGTATTTCTAGTTAATAATATATATATTCTAGTTGATAAATTCAGCTTTTCTTCTATTTTAGGGTCAAGAGAGTTTGACTGTGTCTTAGTTGATATCTTCGTTAGTATTGCTTAATGTAATTAATTTATTTTAATTTATTTAAACCTGTGAAAATTAAACCTATGAAATTTATCTTTTGGTATCCATTTGTTATTATTTCCTTCTGAAAAGCACTATCATTTTTTTTTTTGAGAATACAACTCTATTCCAAATAAAATTTCTATTCTCATTGCTAGAAGATGCATTATATAGTAGGTATCTATGCCAACAAGGTACAAATAGGTACTTTATTATAAATTATTTCCCAGAAAATGACTCATTCATGGTTTAATTCAATAGATCTAAAACATTTTTAAGGTCTGTCTGGCTAATTTCCTGCAAGAAGCTGTAATCATTCTTTTAATCCCTTCTTTTTATCTTTCCTATTTTATCTTTTTCTGCATATTTCAAGGTACAACAGCGATGTTTCTCCTTCTCACTCTGTGTATGATATATGGCATACATACACATTAAAATATACACATTAAATTTTCCCACATAAAGAAGACCTGAATAAATTTTACATTTATTTAAATTTGTTTATCCACTAATTCTACCTGCCAGTGTCTTTCATAGGATGTTTACTTTAGTTTCAATTCAAAAATCATTGAATATAAAAGTTAAATATCAGGGAGAAAATAAATAATTTATTTCTTGAAACATTAAATTTGCCACATGTATTTGGCATATGAAGTAAAGCATTTATCTGAGCTTGATAAATTGTTTTTGTACATTAATAAAGCCAGGAACAAAAATATTATATTAAAAATGTATTTATTTTACTGCTGAAAAAATTTAAATATCATGTCTAAAATATAACTGATACAAGTAGGAGAATTGGAGTCCTATAAAATTGAAAGTTAAGTACAAGTGTAAAATTAGCACATTATAACTCACATATATACTAGCACCTCTTCTCTTACTTTCTCTTAATATTCTTTAGTGTTGAGAAGTCTCCTGTTTCTATCTGGTTCTCATGAGCTTCATTACAGATCTCTAGGCATACCTAATAAAATGTAACCCATAATCCCCACACATAGCAGCTCTAGATAAACAAAGCATGCACAGCAGTTAACATAAAAACTTTATATACTTTACATGGTAATTGATCAGAGATTGTACTTTTTCACTAAACCTAATTTCTTATATGTCATTTTTTATTTTATTAAATTAAATTTGTTTATATATATACCCATGGAATGGCGAATTTCTGGAAGATGGAGATTGAATTTTATTTTCTGAATGTATAATTCATGGTGCATCCTGAATATACGACATATATTTATTGAACAAATCCTATTAGAACCACTATATAGTAAGAGTGGGAGAAATGACATTGGTCTGGTAATATTGAAAAAGATCAAGGATAGAGGTACACCTTGAAGTATGGGACGAATTATATCTGGGGAACAGTTTTAGTGAGCACCCTACGCAATATTCAGCCTATTCATAAAAAAGCTTAAAGTCAGAAAGAAACACGGTGGGGTCAGTATTGTCGTACAGTGGGCTATGTTGCCACTGCAATGTCAGCATCCCATATTCGAATGTGGGTTCAAGTCCCTGCTCTGTTTCTGATCCAGCACCCTGATAATGCACCTGGGAAAGCAGCGGAAGCTAGAGCAAGTACTTGGGCCCCTGCTACCCATGTGGGAGACCCAGATGGAGTTCTGAGCTCTTGGCTTTGGCCTGATCCAGACCTAGCTGTTGCAGCCATTTGGGGAATGAATCAGCAGGTGAAAGATTCTCTCTCTCTTTCTCTCTCTCTCTCTCTCTCTCTGCTTCTCAGACACACACATTCTCTCTCTCCATCTCTCTCTCTCTCTCTGAGACACTCACATTCTCTCTCTCTCTCTCTCTCTCTCTCTCTCTCTCATCTCTCCCTTTCTCCCTCCAAACAAAAAAGAAATCTTTAAAAAGAAAGAGAAAGAGATTCTGAGTGCAATAGACAGAGAAGACTTACTTGTTTACATTAAGCAAAGTGTGTGCCTACAGCACTAACAGCAGTTGAGGACAGAAACAAAGTCAGCATAAAACTCCAAGCAGTCTAAAGTTAAAGAATTTAGTTTAAATCATTCATCATTTAATTAATGAGAAATAATTAACATATTAATTAAGCAATGAGAGCTAATTAAGCTATTAACTTTTCATCGCCCATTTAGGTTATCAGACTAGTCAGCTTTTACCTTGATAAACAAGGGTACAAACAAATTTATCAGATAATTATACTTTGGAGAAGGAGGGTGGTATTGATATAAAGAGTCATAGAATAGTGTACTGCATGGTAAAGTCAAGTTCTTGTATATTAGAATAATTAGAAATTTCAAAGAACCTCAAGGTCCTAAAGGATAAAATGAATGTGGAAATAAAAGCAAATCACAGATATTGAAGATTCTACACAGTGAACTCCTCACCATCTGAAACACAGAGACAGTTTCTGCAACATTTAACAATCAACCCTGGAAAAGTTATATATAAACTCTGCTCTGTTTCATTGACAAGGACCTTTTGGACTGCCTCAACCACCTACAAGGGATCCTGAGGAAATAGTCTTCATTTGGCTTATATTTTGTGTCACTTGAAGTGTGATATAAAATAGTTATGCAACACTGATCAACCTTCTACAGAGGGCACAGTGTAACAGTTTTTAAGCTACACGCACATTTGCATATAATACACACAATAGACATGATTTGGCATCCAAAATATTTAATATGTCAGATGGAATTTCAACTCTAGAAAGTCATCACTTACCTAAGGAAAAAATATAGTGAATTTAGAAAAAGAAGGAGGATCTACTCATATGCCAGGAAAACATAGACTAGTAATTTTTACATTTTTGCATGGAAATAATTATTTCATTTTATCCAACCCCTGAGATTCTTAAGTTTTGTAAGATTTCTGGGGCCGGTGCTGTGGTGCACTAGGTTAATCCTCCACCTGAGGTGCCAGCATCCCATATGGGCGCCAGTTTTAGTCCCAGTTGTTCCTCTTCCAGTCCAGCTCTCTGCTATGGCCTGGGATAGCAGTGGAGGATGGCCCAAGTGAGCCCCTGCACCCACATGGCAGACCAGGAAGAAGCGCCTGGCTCCTGGCCTTGGATCGGCGCAGCTCAGGCCGTTGTGGCCATTTGGGGAGTGAACCAACGGAAGGAAGACCTTTCTCTCTGTCTCTCCTTCTCACTGTCTGTAACTCTACCTCTCAAACCATTAAATAAAAAATCTCTAAAAAAAAAAAAAAAGATTTCTGACAGCAAGATGCACTTCCAGAAATAGTGTCTTGGGTGATTCTCTTGTTAGATGGTTCACAGCCTATGTCTTCCATTACAGTGGTAATGGTATCAGCCAACCTAAAACTTGCTACATTGAATGAAGGTAAGCCAATCACTGTCTTTGTGGATAACTTATCTACAAAATTTTGGCTTTACTGTGGAGGCCAAGAACATATTTCCCTCAGAGGCACAATTCAGAGAACATTGTACTCCATAAAATATAAAATGAAGATCCATTCTTTATATAAGGTATAGTCTTAATTGTAATGTATCTTTCCTATCAAAAGAAAAAAACAAATATTTTGTTCAGCTTACTTGAAAAGTATGGTACTTTGAAAAATAATACAAGAGGGAAAAATCAACTTAGCATATATGGAGGAAAGACTATAGGACAGTTGAACAAATCATGACTCCTTTATTTGTCAGGCCAGAGTAAGGGATGGGTGGTCACTCCATTAAGTAACCCATCATCTGTACATTGCCATCAAATTCAACAGCATGTGTCACTCACTTTGATATATAGAGTAATTCACATCTTATGATATATGATAATAATTTACCACATCTTAATTTTCCCCTTTCTCTTTATTTTTGACTATTTTATCACTGTATAAAGTTTTAGAATGTTTGTGTTTCATCATTTGTTTCTGCAAGAGAGTTACTCATGCACTTGAATAAACTCCAAAGAAAAGAATTCATTTACTCCACAGGAAGTCTTTATTAGAATAGTTAAAATAAGTGTATTTGCAATATGTTTTTTATATTAGAACATCCTGAATATAAGCAAATATTTTCAAGACTTCATTTTCACTTCAATGATACAAAATGGATTTTTCCCTCAAACTTGGATTATTGACGGAATTATTTCTCACTTTATGCTATAATCCTTTACACTTTTAATAAGAGTTGTATACATAAGCAGAGCACCTTCCTAAAACCCTGCCTGTGTTATTTCACTCTGTGCTCAAAATTCTAATGACTTCAGCAAAAGGGAAATATTAAACTCATATCCTATGTCATGTAATGCTCTCCAAATTTAGACATGAAATATATCATTGCCTCAGCCTTTTTAGTCAGATCGGTTGATTCATACACAGACCTACCTTACTCTGCCATTTCCTTTTGGTTTTACATGTGCACAGTTCTTTCCTCTTCCTCTATCTTATTTCCATCAAATCCATAGGACTATACACACAGTAGATCTTTCTGATTAAATCAAAGCAACCTCACAAATCACCCTTCAATAAATGGAAGTTCATCCTCTCTTTGATTCTGCTTTGTTGGTAGCTTTAAAAACCAAGACTCCTTGTTTCTACAGCTGATACTCACATGGAATCCTACTTCCCATTAATCTTTTGAAATGAAGAGAATGGTTTATTCCTGTGGATTTCTCATCAGCAAAAAATTGGAGTCCTGATACTGGAACTCAGTGCATTACCTGAGGCCATTTTACCTACTGCTTTCAGATTTTCTTTCTATTAACTTCCAGCAGGTAGCCTGAAGTGATGGATGCTCCTGGATGGTCATGGCTGCATCCCACCTAAGTGTTGTATCATCTATTACTGCAGGTGGGAATCCCTGATGCCTGCAATTTCTCTGATTAATGTCATTACTGTAGCTTGCTATTTGGGTAGAATCAGAACTATAGTGGGATCTGCTTTGAGGCCAGTTTCTCAAATAAGGAGGGATTTTTTGGAAATTTTGTATGCAAGTGAAAAAGTCATGGAGCTCACCTGTAGACAGCATTCCATGGGAAAAGGTATAGAACTTTGGGTAAGCATTATGTTTAAAAAGAGAATAATGATAGTACAGGATTCTAGAAGTGAAACTATAAAAAGAAGTGCAAAAATAATGATATTTAAAAGTTTTGGAGAATTTACTTAATAAGTGTCTGATAAAAGTCATCTCTGAGTACTTTATCTTATTAATTTACCTAATAATCACAAGTATCTGAGGGGTCATTTCCTTGTTATGCATATTCTATGGATGAGGATTAGCACAAAAGTTAAATTAATTCCCTGAAGCTCACATGCTTAGTAAGTGACAGGATTAGTGTTTCCAACAAAGATAGTTCCATTGCAGAAATTACATGAGGATAGTTTATATTCCTTTGTCACCAGTACTATGTCAAGAGTTTTATATGAGATATTGTACTTGACTCAACAACTCTGACAGGCAGACATTACCATTTCCAAGCATCTAAAAGGCAAAGTTATTTGTTCCAAGGCTTCACATCTGTAATATTAGTGGCAAAGCAAAACCTTCAATACGATTGCCTGTCCAAATCCTAGGCTCTTTCTGCAAAGGCATCCTTTCTTTTATCTTGATAATGGAATAACCATTGTTTTCTCTATGAAAATCTGTCATTCCCTCAGTACAAAGAGTTTGAATTTGTTGAAAGGGATAAAGGAAGCAGAAAATGTGCTCTTCTAATTAGGGGTGAAAAATTTGTAAGAAGAATTCCATGAAAAGATTTAGGTAGCAGTTTCTACTGCTTTGGGGAGAGAAACATAGACAGTTATAACCTATCCAGGAAGACATTCCTTGTCACAAGTGCAAATAGTGCAAGAAGTATTCATGAACAGTGAGTGCAAGGGATGTGTATGCATGTGTTTGTTCCGGGAAAAGGAAATTTTGGGGGAAAAGACACACATTTTTTGTAGTCTGTTTGTACATCTATAACAGAATGCCAGATATTGTGATTTCATAAAGAAGTAAAAATATTTCTCACTCAGGGAGGTTTTAGTGTCTGGCAAAGGTCTTCTTGCTGTGTCATCTCAGAGCAGAAGGCAAAATGGCAAAAGAGTGCAACAGAGCAAGATAGGGGTGTGAACTCAATTTTACCACAGCCCACTTTTGCAATAATTAATGCATCCAGTGATAATGATATCAATACATTTATGAAAACAGAGCCCTCATGACCTAATCAAAATTTTTGAGCCCCACTTCCCAACAGGGTTACATTAGAGATTAACTTCCCAACACACACGAACTTTGAGGGATACCTTTAAACCATTGCTCTTACACAAAGAGAAAAGGAGCATGAACATGAAAGAGATACAGGGGAGACAGAGAGATGGTATGGGATCTAATAGTCCCCTGGATACTGTGCTAATTTTCCTTAGTTACTGTTATATACAGGATTAATTTCAGAGCTTCTATGGACCAACTCTTTGGGAATGATTAAATTACAAGGGCTGCAGTAAGAGCTGGGATTTATGTGTCAGGTGAGATAAGATAATTGACATTTATTGAGTATCTATACTGCTCTGTACTGTTAGCCACCCTATAAAGTAGCAGTTTTATGTATAATTCCAGATAAAGATATTGAGATTCACTTAATCAAGTTATTTTTAAAAACTCATTGCATCAATGCTAGAATTTAAATCATGTGTGTTTTTCTAAAGTTCATTCTCTTTCCATATATATATATATATATCACTTAAGTACACAAAACTATTTTAAAATATTATATATTTATCTGAAATGCAGAGTGACATAGTGGGGGGAGGGAGAAGAGAGAGATCTTCATCTGCTGGTTCACTACTCAAATGGTCACAACCGCTATCACTGGGCCAGGACAATGCTAGGAAGCTGGAAGTCCAGCCATGTCTCCCACCTGGGTGACAAGATCCCAATTATTTGTGTGCTATTATTGGCTGCATTCCCAGGTACGTTAGAAGGAAGCTGGACCAAATATGGAGTGGCTAAAACTTGAACCAGGCATCCTGTATGGGATGTGGGCATCCCAAGTGGCAGCTTAATCCACTGGAACTCCATTTGTGTCTTTCACATGGATGGCAGGGACCCAAGTATTTGGGCCATATCCTGCTGCTTTCTCAGGCACCATAGCAAGAAGTTGGATCAGAAGCAGAATAGCCCGGACTCAAATCAGCATTTTGATATGGAATACTGGTGTGGCAAGCAGCAGCTTAATGCATTGCACCACAGTATCAGTCCCACTAATATTCTTATGCTTTAATCCATTGATTATATTTTTCTAAACTTAAACATAGGCAGTAATTTAAAATATAACGTACAAGGGCCAGCACCATGGTGCAGTAGGTTAATCCTCCACCTGAGGCGCCAGCATCCCATATGGGTACCGGTTCTAGTCCCAGCTGCTCCTCTTCCAATCCAGCTCTCTGCTATGGCCTGGGAAAGCAATAGAAGATGGCTCAAGTCCTTGGGCCCCTGCACCCATGTGGGAGACCTGGAAGAAGCACCTGGCTCCTGGTTTCAGATCTGCGCAGCTCAGGCCCTTGCGGCCATTTGGGGAGTGAACCAGCAGATGGAAGATCACTCTCTCTGACTCTCCCTCTCACTGTCTGTAACTCTACCTCTTAAATAAATAAATAAATATTTTAAAAATATCTAACATACAAAATTCACAACCTGGTCCCACTGCATCTGCTTAATTTTACCTATCATTTCTGACTGTCTCCACCCGACCATCCCAGCCAATGTATTGAACTGTTCATTGATACAAGCCACCCCTTATTTCCTCTGAACACTCTTGTAGCAGCCACCATTTGAGTTTTCTTCCTTCTCATACTCATCCAAATAATTATCTCCTACTGTGGCCCTTATTATCTCCATGTTTTATAAATGCTGTTGGTTTTTTTTTTTTTTTGCTATTTCTTACTTATATTTTGTTATGTAATCTGCATGTTCTTAGAGACAAAATCTCTATTTTACATTTTAAGTGGATTTAACAAACAACTTTTGAGAATGAATTATGAGTCACCCCATATGCTGGATGTTTTAGAGAGGCAAAGATGCCTGTCTCCAGGATCTACCCCCACAGCATCTGAGGCCACAGTTGTCACAGAGTAAGTGCTCAGTAAACACACATGGGAAGGAATAGTTGGAATGACATTAAGAATGACCTTCCATTCTGAATAATCTCCAGTTGTTCCAAGTTTTCTTATAGTTACAATGCCTGAACTATCTCATGAATGCCGCTGAGCTAATTGCAGTTTCAGGTCATTAGTTCCTCCATGTAGCGCTCCATGTGGTGGCACCGGATTACATAAAGGTTAATGTCTTAACATTATTAAATTCCTCCACAGAATGCTTCAGCTCAGATGGTCTGAATGGCAGTTTGCTGTCTATATGCGAGTTTAACTCCAGTGTGATCCTCCCTGCCCTTTTCCTTTTTGCTCTCTCTTTGTCGTGCTGGTGAGCAGAGCCACGTGTCTAAAGAAAGCCATTACACCTAGAAAGAATATGACTAAGGAAACGAAGGCCATTTGGCCTGGAGAACTCAGTTTTTGACATTCATGAAGATTACACATCAATAGGCCTCAGAGTCTCACTTGCTCTTTTTTTTTAAACTTTTATTTAGTAAATATAAATTTCCAAAGTACCGTTTATGGATTACAATGGCTCCCCCCCCCCCCCGTAATTTCCCTCCCACTCGCACTCCTCCCATCTCCCGCTCCCTCTACCATTCCATTCACATCAAGATTCATTTTCAATTATCATAATATACAGAAGATCGATTTAGAACTAAAAGGGATAAAATATTACATTGTACATCAACAGTCAGGACAAGGGCTGATCAAGTCACTGTTTCTAATAGTGTCCATTTCACTTTAACAGGTTTCCCCTTTGGTGCTCAGTTAGTTGTCGCCGATCAGGGAAAACAAATGATATTTGTCCCTTTGGGACTGGCTTAATTCACTCAGCATGATGTTTTCCAGATTCCTCCATCTTGTTGCAAATGACTGGATTTCATTGTTTTTGACTGCTGTATAGTATTCTATAGAGTACATGTCCCATAATTTTTTTATCCAGTCTACTGTTGATGGGCATTTGGGTTGGTTCCAGGTCTTAGCTATTGTGAATTGAGCTGCAACAAACATTAATGTGCAGACGGCTTTTTTGTTTGCCAATTTAATTTCCTTTGGGTAAATTCCAAGGAGTGGTATGGCTGGATTGTATGGTAGGGTTATATTCAGGTTTCTGAGGAATCTCCAGACTGACTTCCATAGTGGCTTAACCAGATTGCATTCCCACCAACAGTGGGTTAGTGTCCCTTTCTCCCCACATCCTCTCCAGCATCTATTGTCGATAGATTTCTGAATGTGAGCCATTCTAACCATCCTACTTTGTGCTAAGGACATGCAGGAGAAGAAGGTGTGTGGTGGCAATTGTCAAGAATGATGTTGGCGGAAAGCTAAATTTATGGTTGTCAGGTTGCATACAGCCATAGTTTTTCACTCTGTTTTATAAGTTAAAAAAAACAGATGTTTTATTGTGTGCTTTATAGCTATTTTTAAGGCCCACATAGCTGATATACAGGTTTGCCTTGGTGAAGACACCATACTCCAGGAATAAGCACTCAGTTTAGGTCAGATATGCAATATTAGATTCATAAGTTTCAGAGCAGGACTGGATTAGGATGTTTCAACTTACCCAGGTGCAAAATTTAAAGGATCACCAAAAAAATCAGTAAGCAGAATAAATAATGCTAAAATGAAATATTTTTAAAAGACTTATTTACTTATTTGAAAGAGAAAGGGAAAGAGAGAGAAGGAGGGAAGGAAGGAGCGAGGGAGGAAGGGAGAGAGGGAGAGAGCGAGAGGGAGAGAGAGAGCACCTGCTGGTCCAATCTCACAACTGGTCACAACATACAAGGCTGGGCCTGGCCAAAGTCAGGAGCCTAGAATTCCATCCAGGTCTCCTACATGGGTAACAGATGACCAAGCACTTGGGCCATCTTCTGCTGATTGCCTAGACACATTAGCAGGCAGCTGAGTTGGAAATGGAACTCTGTATAGGATGCCAGTGTTGCAAATTGTGGACTAACCTGCTGCACCACAACATTGGTCCCTGAAATACGTTGAAGTATCAAAATTAAGGCAAAAATGTATGACGAACAAAATAGCTCAAATGTATCGATAGAATCAGTGATAGTGCCAAGGAGAGACCTTGGAGCCTGAGGCAAAAAAAAAAAGAAAAATCATCCTTCCAAAACATTTGAATTTTTGGCAACTTCTTGGATTTTGTACTCAAACTAAAATCTTCATAATAATGGCCCGGTTTCAAAAAGACAGATTTATGTTAAATGAAATCATAGATGTTTTGTGCATTAACCAATACAAAACAACAAATTCCACTTGGTAACTTTAATTGTCAAATAAGCTGAGGTAAGTGACCAATATTGTTCTCAGATAATAACAGTATTTGAGAGATAAATCTATGAAAGTGATTTATGTCACATAGGAACACAATTCTTATTTTTTTAAAAAAGGATTTATTTTATTGATTTGAAAGGCAAAGTTGAGAGAGAGAGAGAGAGAGAGAGAGAGAGAGAGAGATTCCATTTCATTGGTTCACTCCCCAAGTGAACACAACAGTGAGGGCAGGGCCAGACTGAAGGTCGAAGCCTGGAACTCCATCTGGGTCTCCCACATGGGTGGCAGGAGCCCAAGCACTTGAGGGATCATCTGTTGCTTTCCCAGGTACATTAGCGGGGAGCTGGACTGTTGTGAAACAGCCCTCCTATTGAATGCTGGCATCTCATGTGGCAACTTAACCCCCTGTACCACTACACAAGTCTGTTTTAAATCTTAAGAGGCAGAAGCACAGAAAGAGAGTGAACTCCAATGCCCTTGGTCATTCCTCAAATGTCTGTAATATCCAGTCTGGGTCAGGGCAAAGTTAGGAGTCAGGAACACAATCCAGGTCTCCTACAGAACTGAGCCATCACCCTTTGCCTCCCCGAGTGAAGCTGGTATTGGAGTGGAGCTGGGACTCTACACCAAGCACTCTGATATGGGATGTGGAAACTTCGTAAACCACTAGGCCAAACACCCACCCTTCAGAACACAAATCTTAGTCATTCGTTTTAAAAATATCCTTGGTGTTTTTAATTTATGTTAAAGTTCGAGAAGCACTGATATAGATTAACCTCTCACCACATCATGCCCTATGCTTAATGTGCCCCAAACACTATTCCTATTTCATGGGTCACATAATGCTTTTTCTTTACTTGCTACATATTTTGCCTCTATCCTATCAGTTCTTGTCCTAATTTCTACCCATCCTTGAAAACATAATACAGGAATCAGGTCTAATAAGAAATTGGACCAGGCCACTACCTATCGTTGAGTTACCCTCTGACCTATAGTTTAGCTTCGTTTCTCTACTCCAAAGTTTCCCACAGCATTTGTGTATTTTCATTCAGTGATTGAATTAAGGTTAGGCTCTCTAATATAGATACCTTTGTAACTCGTAGATATTGAGTAATTCTGGAAAAAATTGGTATTTTTTGAGCATTGATTTGCTTTGCTGACACAGAATCAATCAGCTGTTCTTGCAGAAAATCAATAAAAGGAAAGGTTACCTTGCTCCCACCTGCCTACTTCCACATATTTCTTTTCTTCTTATCCATATCTGTGGTTTTCCAGAGGTCACTGAATAATTTAAGGAAAGTCAGATATTGGTAGATTTCCCAGTTGTAGAGGATGATAATTTTCTCACAATGCCAGCCAGCAGTGTGATCACAGGTGATAGAATAGCTTTAGCTTGGCTGAGAGGAAAGCACTCAAGAATTGATTCATTCAGGACGGCGCCACGGCTCACTAGGCTAATCCTCTGCCTGCCGCGCCGGCACTCCTGGTTCTAGTCCCGGTTGGGGCGCCGGATTCTGTCCCGGTTGTTCCTCTTCCAGTCTAGCTCTCTGCTGTGACCCGGTAGTGCATTGGAGGATGGCCCAAGTGCTTGGGCCCTGCACCCGCATGGGAGACCAGGAGAAGCACCTGACTCCTGGCTTCGGATCTGCGCGGTGCGTCAGCCGCAGAGCGCTGGCTGCAGCAGCCACGGCGGTGGGGGGGGGGGGGGGGGGTGGTGAACCAATGGAAAAGGAAGACCTTTCTCTCTCTCTCTCTCTCTCTCTCTCACTGTCCACTCTGCTTGTCAAAAAAGAAAAAAAAAAGAATCGATTCATTCACTGGATTCTACTAACGTACAGAAATATCAACTTTCCATCTATGAGTAGCGGGATTCCTTTGTAGCAATAGATGCAAAAGGTATATTCCAGGTACTTTCACCAACTTGTTGAAACATATTTACAGCCCTCCTTTTCTCCTCTTTAATCTGTCAGCAACACCTGTCCCATAGGTTTAATAAGCAACAAAGTAATAGCAAGAAAGGCAAGGAAACTACACCTTTCACCCTCTATTTGGAAATGGATATCATTTTGTGTTGTCATAAACTTTCCTTCTAAAGGCTTTAGGGCTGAAATAAATCTGAGTTCTGTTCACCTCTCAGTATCAGTTGAATCAAATACATATTTGGGGAAAGAACAAAACAAATCTGAGAATTTAGAATTTCATCTCAAAGTATACATAGAAACCAAGCAGATTATAGAATGCTGAATGATCAGAGAGAATCCAAAATGACAAAATGATAAAGTGATATAAAAAGGCTGGCTAATTGGCATTTTAAACTGTATGAGAAAGCTCATCTGATTTTATTTGTTTAGGGACTTTTTAAACATCCATTATAATGCACGTTACTTTTTGAATAACATGGTTGAAATGAAATGGAAAACGTGATGAGAAGTACTAACTTTGGAAATACCTCTAACACAAGAGAAAATGAAGCTGTATATTTGCCTAAGTATCTTCTATAATCAGTAAGGAATATCCTCTTTGGTTACAAGCACAAGTAACCGGAAAGAATTCTCCCTGATGTTAAAACTAATCTGTGTGGGGTTGGTGCTGTAAGCATAGCAGGTAAAGCAACTGCCTGCAGTGCTGGCATCTCATATGGGCGCCTGTTGGAGTCCCAGCTGCTCACTTCCGATCCAGTTCTCTGCTATGGCTTGGGAAAACGGTAGAAGATGGCCCAAGTCCTTGGGCCCCTGCACCTGAGTGGAAGACTCAGAAGCAGCTCCTGGCCCCTGGCTTCAGATCTGCCCAGCTCCAGCCATTGTGGCCAATTGGTAAGTGAACCAGCGGATGGAAGACCTATCTTTCTCTCTCTGCCTCTCCTTCTCTCTGTGTGTAACTCCGACTTTCAAATAAATAAATAAATCTTAAAAAAAAAATTCTGTGGATAAATGAAGCTGAAACTGAAAAATTAATTCTACTATGACACAAATTAACATTCATACTGTAAAATTAGCACATTTATCATTTATCTTCCTACTTATAAAATCATCTAAGGTAATGCTAATATGTACATACTATTTCAAATTTCCGTAATTTTTTTTTTTCATTTTGATGCTTTAAAATTCCTTTTTCCCCTTTTTTCCAGCTTGAACTGTTTAGATAGCCTAGAGGAATATATGAATTTTCTATTACATAAAATTGGATTTCTTTATACTATGTTTTAAACTAGATAGTCCAATTATTTTCATTTTGATAATCATATATGTTAACATGACTAAATATAATTGTACTTCTTACACATACTCATAATTATTTCTTACTCATTTTAGACATTTTTCTTGAGAGCAATTTAGCCTCTGTCCAAAGCTTTGGCACACATCACTTTGAAAGTATATTTTATAAGTTGTTTCTGCTCCATCAAATCTCGTGTAGCAGTCATCCACCTGTCTCACTCACTGCTGGGAAGAAGGGAAATGTTTTGGCAATGTGCTATTCAGGAAGCTTAACTCATGAGAACTAATCAAAATAATAACCTGACATGCATGTTCCTCTTAGATTAGTGTCTTATGAATTGGTTGTTCACGACTTTCCAATGCCAAATGAATGTTGTCAGAGCTAACTGCACATTAACATGAGAAACTTGCTAATCCACAATCAGAAAACTTTTGACTTAAAAACATAAATGTCAAGTGTCAGGGTAATGATTCACTAAAACACAGAATAAAATTATATCCTGAAGTAACTGAAATATTTAATACCTTAAAATAAAAATAAAGTAATTGTGTTAAGGAGAAGAATACAGTAAAAATGTACAAAAATGATATTCAAAATCAAAATATATCCCCATGCCTTTGTGGGAACTCTCACCAAACTATATCAGAGCTAAACCTTAGAAAAGCTAAGTACCTACTGGGTAACACACAATGAGCATTTGGTGGTACAACAGTGTAACAAATGTTCTGGGCTTAGTTCATCTGGCTTTCATTTCAATAGCCATCTAGCAAAATCACACATTGATATACTAGATGTGTACAAGACTTAGCAAACAGAAATTAATAGAGAAAAAATAGTCCTGAATAATGTCCTTGAGGAAACTCCTAAATCAAAACACACATATACAATCACACACACACACACACACACACCAATTCCTAGATAGTTAAAAGCAACCTGAAAAAAATAACAGGGGGCAATAACTAAGTAGATCTGCTAAAACAGAAAATATAGATGCCATCCCCAGTCTCATATCATAACACCAAAAATTTTCAAAAATTGCACATTGTATCAAGAATATATCTAAATGAGAAAATAGAATCCACAAATGCCAATACAAATATGACACTAGTGTTGTAGGTATGTGGTAAGGATTTTAAAGTACCATTGTAAAATACTGACATAAGCAATTATGAACATGTCTGAAATAAATAGACCAAAAGGATCTGTGTTAAAGAATGTGAAAATATAAAGAAATCAAATAAAAATTTATAATTAAAAAGACAACAAATTTAATTTATAAAAACTCCAGCAGATGAGATCAACATCATGATGGAGAAGACAGAAGAAAAGAACACTGTTTCTGAAATGGAACACAGGAGATTATCCAACATGACTCACAGAGAAAATGGACATAACCTATTGATTAATGAGGCTGAGAAAGTCTCAAATTTGATAAACCAAAAGAAATCCATCCCAAGACACATCATAATCAAACGTCTGACTAAATACGGATATATATATATATATATATATATATACATATATATATAGAGAGAGAGAGAGAGAAAGTGATGAAAGAGATGCCATGTTATCTATAGGGGAAAAGAATTCAAATGGCATTAAAATCCAATAACAATGGAGGCCAAAAGCGAGTGGTGCAACATTTGTCAAGTGCCAAATGAATTGTCAAACCCAGTTCTATTTTTGGCAAAAGTCAGCTTCAGGAACAGAGAAATAATGATTGTCTTCTGTTCTTCTCAGAGAACATATAATCTCTAAAAAAATGCTAAATTAAACTTGAAACCAAAAGGAAATAAAAAAAAGGAAATTTTTGTACATCAGGAAGAAATGAAGAATAATGCAAAGAACAAAATCATAGTTAAATAATATGATTTCCTTCTCTTGAGTTTCCTAAAATATGTTTAAGAGTTGAAGCACAAATTATAGCATTATCAGATGTAGTTTTCAACGTCCATAGAGGAAATACTTAAGTCAAGTGTATTATGTAGAAGGGAAGGTGAAGGGGTTTAAATAACAACTGTCATCTTTCCATACCTTAATGAACTGGTAAAGTGTCAACAGTAATAGATTGCGATAAAGTGTGCATATGTGTGATGGTCAATTTTGTGTGTCAACTTGATGGTTAAAGGATGTCCAAATTAGTGATAAATCCAAAATAGCATTATCAGTCAGTAGAATGTGCAAGGATATCTATTCTTCCCATTTTCTGCAGGCATCATCCAATCTGTTAAGTACCCAAATGGAAAAAAAAAAATGAAAAGATAATGAAAAGTGAATTCTTTCCCTCTGTCTCCTTGAACTGGAACATCCACATTTACTTGAAATGGGCATTGGAGCCCCTTGTTCTTGAACTTCTGTACTCTGACACTTGGACCAGTGGCCCCATACTTAGGCCTTTAGATTTTACTGAATTATGCCAGTGACTTATCTGGATCTGCAGCTTGTAGAGAGCATGTCAAGAGAGTTCTCTGTTTCCAAAACCACAGGAGTCAATTCCCATAATGAATCTTATCTTCCATTTATCTATATTTCATCATCACCATCATCATCATGATCCTTGTTATTATCCACTATACTGGTTCTGTTTCTCTGGAGAACTTTAATACAATATGTATATTGTAATACTTTGCACAACCACTAAGATCATATTCTCAACAATATATCCTAAAACACTACTGATAAATGAAATGGATATCCTTAAATGTTCAAATAACCCACAAGAAGGATACAGAAAAGAAAAAAAAAAAAAACAGAAGTGGCAGAGAAAAAAAATGACAGACTTAAGTTTTTTTGTTTTTTTATTTGACAGGCAGAGTTAGACAGAGAGAGAGAGAGAGAGAGAGAGAGAGAGAGATCTTCCTTCCATTGGTTTACCCCCCCCCCCCCCAAAAGGCCGCTACAGCTGGCAAGCTGCGCCAATCGGAAGCCAGGAGCCAGGTGCTTCCTCCTGGTCTCCCATGCGGGTGCAGGGCCCAAGCACTTGGGCCATCCTCCACTGCACTCCCGGGCCACAGCAGAGAGCTGGACTGGAAGAGGAGCAACCGGGACAGAACCCGGTGCCCCAACCGGAGCTAGAACCCGGGGTGCTGGTGCCACAGGTGGAGGATTAGCCTAGTGAGCTAAGGCATTGGCCAACAGACTTAAGTTTTAATATATCAGTAATTACATTAAAGGTTAAATGGTATATAAAAATCAAAAGTCAAAGAGAATAGCAATTGACATAGTGGTTAGGATGTTAGTTAGGATGCCCGCATTCCCTAACAGAGGACCTGGGTTTAAGTCACAGCTCTGTTTCCAGTTCCTTCCAATACCAGATTCCTGCTAATGCATACCATTGGAAGCAGCACTGATGTATAGAAGACACAAATGTAGGAGACCTCAATTGAGTTCCTGGCCCCCAGCTTTGACCCAGCCCAACCACAAATGTTGCAGGCGTTTGGGGAGTGAGCCAGCAGAATGGAGATCTCTCTCTCTCTCTGACAGATAAATGATTTTTTTTAAAGTCAGATGATGGCACAGTGGATTTAGCGAAAAAGAAAACAACTCTTTTTAAAAAGGATGTACTGGTTACATGCTCCCTAATTCCAGTTATATATAATTTTTGAGTGTCAAAATTATAGAAATGGAGAGCAAAGTAATAGTTTCCATTAGTTAGGGATGCTTGGAGGGCAGGTGTGACTATAAAGGAGTAGAATGAGAAACGTTTTTATGGTGATGGAATAGCTCTGTATTTTGATTGCAGTGAATCTACATATTTAATAAAATAGCATAACACTGCATACATACATCATGCCAGTTTCAATTTGTTAGTTTTAATATAGTATTATAGTTATATAATATATAACCTTGAAAGAATATAAGTAAATGCTACATTTGACCTTTCTATTCTATCTTTGCAACTCCCTGTGGATCTAGATTATTTCAATATAGAAGTTTTAGGGGCATTTGGCACATAAGATAAATGGTCACTTGGAAACCTGCATCCCATAACCAAATGCCTGGGTTTGATTCTAGCTCCTCTTTCCATTCTAGTTCCCTGGAAACATACCTCCTGGGAGGCAGTAGGGACAGCTCTATTTGTGAAGTCTATGACACCTATGTGGAAGACCCAAACTGAGTTCCTGGCTTCTGGCTTTGGCCTGCCAGATCCCTGGCTATTGTATATGTTTGGAAAGTGAACCAACAGATGGGAGATCTCTCTGGTCTCCCCATCAATCTGTCTTTTGTCTGACTTAAAAATAAATAAAATGAATAAATAAAAATTATTTTAAAAATATTTTTAAAATATAATTAAATATATATATATATTATTTCAGGGAACTTACGGAAAGGATCATGTAGCACTGTTTCTTAGAGAAAGGAATGAAAGTTGAAGATCAGTAGTGACAAAAAATACTGATTTAAAAGAGCTAAATTATTACTTGTGGAAAAGAAAACTACAGTGATAAAAAGTTTCGTTTAAAATATCTTTAAAATGTGTATGTATGCTCAGTTATCAGGCTGTGGAAATGAGCAAAGTGGAAATAATGAAATGATTAATTCTTAATAAAAGATAAAAATTAATTTACGGTTTTGAAGTTTCATTTTTATGTAAGAGGATATACTGAAATTTATCAACTGAATGACCTCTTCACCTCTGAGAATAACAATTTTCTTCTTGAAGGGCTTTGAAAACATTTTGTGATCCATATCAAAGACCTCAGCACAATTAGGAGGATTTCTGTAGTATTTCCTAGTTTATCCATTATAATAACTAAATCTTTAATACAGCCTAGTTCCAAGAGATATTCGGCCTTTCAGTTTTAATGTCCTACTATCTTCACTTTGCCTTGCTCATAACACTAACCTCACTTCATTGGTGAAGAAAAATAGTGAGGAAATAGAAGAAGGCTAAGGGTCATGGTAATTTTCTGCTTGCATAAAGACCTATAACAAGTGAATTGAATTAAGGAAACAACCCCAGCAATTCTTCAAAATACATCAGAGCCTAGTTTGACTTCATAAACAGGAAAGAATCGTTGCAGATCTGTTGAAATAATTTTCAAAGAGCCACTCTAAAACAATATCCCTTCTCCTTCTAAGAAAAATGTTCACCACTTTTTTTTTCTTTATCATCAGTAAAAATATAATTAGTACCCATTTGGGTGTATCTTTGACTACTTAAGTTATAGAAAACTGCCAGAACTTAATATTTACCACAAAGAGATGGAGTGTGTCAAATAAACCTATACCAAACCTTGCTCAAAAAGTAGACCAGTAATGAAGTAAAGCTGTTGAGTTATATGTCATTTTATTTAATGGAGGGAAATATGAGTTTTAAAAATTAAGTGAAAGAGGAGAGAAAATGAATATGCAATAGAATTCCACATAAAGTAAGTCAGTACTACTCTGAAGAATGATATGACTGCTTGAACACTCAACAATCGCAGAACTGCTTGTCTGATCATAAATAACATCTCCACACCAAAATACAGATATTCTTTTCACATCTCACACTTCAAGTTTACCACTTTTTGAATTTTACTAAACATTTTTCTCTTTCTTTTTTCTGCATTGGCTGAAATATTCTTTGTGAATCCCCTTTATTTCTCATTCTAGAACTATGGTGAGTTTCTTCCCAACACACAAAGTGTATTCCAATCTTCTATCCTCTGGCAAGGAGTTAAATAATTTTGAATATTAACCTTTACCTCATACAAGTACATTCTTTAGGTAAGTGTCTGGCTCTTCTACACCAAAAAATAAAATTTAAACATTACCATATGTTAAAGGAGATAAAAGCTTTTTATTATATTTGGATCAAACTACATAGAAGAATTTTCATTAAAAGCAAACAAGGGGAAAAATTATTATCATATCCTGGTGGTGATTTGGGCCATCTTCTGCTGCCTTCCCAGGTGCAGGAGGCTGTATCAGAAGTGGAGCAGCTGGGACTTGAACTGGCTCCCACAAGCAATGCCAGCATCAAAGGTGGCAGCTTAACTCTCTACACCATAATGTCAACCCTAAAGCAGACTATTAACAATGAAGGGCACAAAAATAATGGTAACATGAAATCATGTACATGTGTTTTGTTCCCATGTAAGATCTTTGCTGCATGTTAATCTCCAACAGATCTATTCAGGAGCCATTACCTGTAGCCATTACCCTGTGATTACCAGAAAGCATCTCTTCTCCCATACCACTCTTCATCTTGGAGAGAGGAAAAATTAATGTCTAAATTGCTTTTGTTATCTGATTTTTCTCTTTTATAATTCTTATTTCTCTACTAAGAGATTAATGATTTTTACTTTCCTTTTCTTTAACCAGGCTGATATAAAGCTTAAAACTTGTATTTTTTATTTCATATCATTTTCTGTAGAATTTTTCATAAACAGATAAAACCATAAATGTTAAGTTTTTTCAAAGGACTAGGGCCCAATTCAGTATTTCTGAGAAGACTCATGCTATCACAAATGTATAGTCCCAAAAATTTTAAAAATGCATTAATTAATTAATGCATTATTTTAATTCATGAGTTATTTACCTTAAGAAGAATAGCAAGATATTGAGAGTGCCAACTGGTGGCTTTAGGTCTCATTTGGTTCCTTTAAATTGTAAATAAGCCTTTGATTATAATGTAAATTTTAAAAATCAGCAATAACATATCGAGGTGAAATAGAGAATATGACCTCATATCTTGGCAAAGCTGATGAACAACTTTGCAGAGAAACAACCGTTCTGCTTACTTTTACTTCTCAATATATCCTTTCATTTAGAAATTAGCTAAACTTTAGTTATTACTTTTTGTTTCTCTGTGTAAGAAAAGAAGGATGTTTAGGTTCACTTTTACTGCACAAAATTCATGGACAGTGAAAAATAATAATTTTTAAAATGAAGAATGCAACCAGGCTTAAGAAAAATTCAACCATAAATTATATTCATATTTTTCTCATTTTTTAATTATTTTTAAAACTTTTTTTTTAAAAAAAAGGATATGCTGGCCAGCGCTGCAGCTCACTAGGCTAATCCTCCGCCTGAGGCGCTGGCACCCCAGGGTTCTAGTGCCGGTTAGGGCGCTGGATTCTGTCCCGGTTGCTCCTCTTCCAGTTCAGCTCTCTGCTGTGGCCCGGGAAGGCAGTGGAGGATAGCCAAAGTGCTTGGACCTTGCACAGACCAGGAAGAAGCACCTGGCTCCTGGCTCCAGATCGGCACAGAGTGCCGGCCTTAGCAACCATTTGGGGGGTGAACCAACGGTAGGAAGACCTTTCTCTCTGTCTCTCTCTCTCTCACTGTCTAACTCTGCCTGTCAAAAATAAATAAAGATAGAAATAAAAATAAAAAAGATTTATCATTTGAAAGAGTTACAGAGAGAGAGAGAGAGAGAGAGAGAGAGAGAGAAAGAGAGATCCTCTGTCCTCTGGTTCATTCCACAAGTGTCCACAAAGGCTAAGTCTGGGCCAGGCTGAAGCCAGAATCTAGTAGCTTCATCCAGGTCTCCCACAAGGTTGCAGAGGTCAGGGTCCTGGGCCATCTTTGCTGCTTTCCCAGGCATATTAGCAGAGAGCTGGGTCAGAAGTGGAGCAGCTGGACTCGAACCGAACCAATGCCCATATGGAATGCTAGCATTGCAGCCAGCGTGTTAACCCATTACGTGACAATGCCAGTGCCAAGCATTTTCATCTCTTTGTATGCACTCACTTATTTAGTTATTAAAGTCATAGTCAAAAAACATAACTACTAGGTACATGTCTAAAACCTGACTTGAATTTTTATAGACATAGAATTTGTCATCAACCCAGATTAATCACATGTAGTCTTAGTGGATTTTATGTTCCATTTCTGCCACAGATTTTCTATTTTTAATAGAAATTTTATACTTTATTGTCTTTTATGTCTCTGATGCATTTGTAGCTAATTTTTGTGTATTCTATAAGGCATATATCTATTTCATTTTCCATATTAGCAATTGTCCTAGTAGCATTAATTAAAAAGCCCATCCTTGCAATAGTGGATTAAGAAACCACCTTTATCTTTTCCGTAAATACTTAGGTTTGTATCTAGATTTGTTTATTCTATGCCATGATTCTAGCTGTCCATGTATACATCAGTACCTCACCTCACTGTTCTAATTTTAGAGCCTTTGTGGTGTGCTCTAATGCCTGGTTAGGCGAATTCTCCCTCAAAGTTTTTCTTTTTCACTGCTGTCATTATTATTATTATTATTATTATTATTATTATTATTCCTGCCTGTTTGCTCTTCTTATACAACTTTATTGTTTTGCTTTTTAAGATTCATTTTATTTATCTAAAAGGCAGAGTTAAAAGAGAGAGTGAGAGACAGAGAAGATAGAATCTTCCATCCGCTGGTTTATTCCCTAAATAGCTACAATTGTTGGGGCTGGGCCAGGCTGAAGCCAGGAGCCAGGAGCTTCTTCCAAGTCTCCTACATGGGTACAAGGGCCCAAGCAGTTGGGCCATCCTCCTCTGCTTTCCCACATACATTAGCAGGGAGCGGGATTATGAACAAAGCATCAGGGTCTCGAACCGGGACCCGTATGGGATACCTGTGCTTCAGATGGTGGCTTAACATGCTATGCTACAATGCCAGCCCCTTTCTTATAGAACTTTTGAATTCAACTGTCTAATACATAAGAAAATTTGTTAGCGTTGACTTTGGAATTAAATTAAATATATAAATTTGGCAGATCTTACATGTATATAGTATATAGTATCTTACATGTATATATAGTATAATATCTTACATGTATATAGTATATAGTATTGAATTTTATTATTCAAGTAGACATCTATCCATTTGTTCAAAGATAGCTTTGTATCTTTCTAGGATGCTTTAAAGATCTCTTTCTTTATATTTTACACATTTCTCCACAAGTTTCTTCATAAGTTTTAAAAATTTAATTAATTTTTAAATAAAGATTCTTTAAATGAGGATTGCAATTATGTTCAGTAATTGGTTATTGTCTATGTGTGTGATGGCTATTGATTTTTGTATACTATGTTTATATTGCTTCTTCGTGGGATTTTAATTTATTGTTTGAGTTTATTGCCTCATGAATTCTCTAGAGTTCCTTGGTTTTCATTTTTCTATTACTAACTGAAAATAGAGAAAATTTGACTTCTTTTCTTTATCTAGTTTATAGTTTAACTGTTTCTCTCATAGTATTGACTAATATCTACAGCACAATGTTCAATAGTATAGAAAGTAGTGGATGTCCTTGTTTTCTCCAAATTAGCTGAAATGTTTCCCAATTTTCAAAGTATTTTATTCTCTCATTCTCTTTTTTGTGTGCTTTTTTTTTTCCTGGAGAAGTTATGCATTTCAAAATTTTCCCTTCAAGTCAATATATGTCCTTTTTAGTTCTTTTCTGTAGACAATGTTCTCTATCCTACCAGGAGGCTCTTTTTGTGTGTTCAGCCTTAGGCTACTCTCGCTTCTTTGAGGAGTGATTTCCAGTCAATTTTCAGTTTTCGTCCCACTTTTTCCTCAGCAGTTTCTGTCAGCCTGCCTTTTCCTGTCATAAATGTTCATGGTAAGGGAGGTGCTTAAGAGATCATTTCATGTGGTTTGTGCTCCCTTTTGTTTTACAGTTATACTGAACTGTGTCTATTTTCTTTTTTTTCTTTTGTGGGTGTACTTTCTTCTTTTGCTGTGGGCGTACTTTTGTGTGGCTTTGCTTTTTCTTTTTGTTTTTCTCCATAGTTGAAAAGAAAATATTGTGAGATCCTGTCTTAGAACATTTATGCTGCTATAACAAAATACTTGACATGCTTGGATTTCCTCGGCAACTCACAAATTACAAAAATCTATTATTCACAGTTGTGGCCAAGATCAAGGCCCCTTTATCTGATGTAGACTTTCTTGCTGTGTCATCACATGACAGAAGTTAGAAAAGCAAGCAAGGCATAAGCTGTGCAATGTGCAGCAATGGGTTAAACCATTGCTTGAAACACCAGTGTCCCATACAAATGCCAGTTCAAGTCCTTGCTGCTCTGTTACTGATTAAGCACCCTGCCACTGCATCTAGAAAAGCAGCAGAAGGAAACCTGAGTGCTTTGGTCCCTGCAACCCACTGGGAAGACCCAGATGGGGTTCAGTGCTCCCAGCTTCAGCCTGGCCCAGCCATGGCCATTGTGGCTATTTAGAGAGTGAACCAGCAGAATGGAAGATATCTCTATTTCTCTCCCTGTCTCTCTCTCGTGCTCTGTCACTCTCACGCTCTTTCTTTCTCCAATTCTGCCTTTCAAATAAATAAATATTCTTTTAAAAAGCTGCATGAAACCTTTCTTTAAAAGAGTACTAATCCTATTAATGACAGAGGAGCCCTCATGGCTTAATTACCTCTTTTTTTTTTAATTAAAAATCTATTTATTTATTTGAAAGGCAGAGAGAGAGAGAGAAAGAGAGAGAGAGAGAGTCTTCCACAGCTACTACTTCACTCCCCAAATGGTTGCAACAGCCAGGGCAGAGTTAGGCCAAAGCCAGGAGCTTCTTCTTGGTCTCCCATGTGGGTGCAAGTGCCCAGGTACTTGGGTCATCTTCTGCTGCTTTCCCAGGCAGAATAGCAAGGAGCTGGATGAGAAGTGGAACAGCTGTTATAGGTGACATTTAACTGATCAGGTTTCATTTATCGCTCAGATCTCTGCTCTTCCAATCTCCCTGTCACACTGAGTTCATAAAAAACAGTATAGATAATGTCAATGGCACAAAAAATTATGATAACAACACTGCCTTACATAACCTCAAAAATTATTTAAATAAATTCTGAAATTAAATATACTTTATTATAATACAAATCCCTAAAAATAATTACCAATTTTCAAATTGTAATCAATGTAAAGTTTACTGAGTTCATTCAGTTATGCATTCTCTTCCATTAGCATGCTGAATGAAGTCGTTTAAAACATCATAATTCAACCAAATTAACTAAAGTAGACCTTCTATCCTGAAAGCCAGAATTCATGTCTTCCAATTTTGTTTGTTTAAGATAATGTCCAAAATGATCTATTTCCTTTGTCATTTCCACTCTTTCATATAACCATAGCTATCATACAGTGTGCCATTTGAGAGTAGATCAAAATCTATAAAAGTTCTCACTCATCACAAATTAAGAGCTAGTTTTTAAGTACTGAACTCTATATGTTATGAAAGATCAAGGAGGAGAAACACATTATTTACCATTTCTAAAAAAAATCAAATATGATGTAGAATATTGGTCATGAAAAATTTAGTTACAAATATTGAAAATATTTTGGATAATTAAAGTCTCTTATAAGTTACATAATAAAATCAAATTTATACAATGACCAAATCTAAACCTTTTTCTTTTTTCAGAATTTCACTAAGTATGCCAAATGACAATGGCTAGAAGTAAATGTTACAGGCAATCTGCTCTTTCCTCATCCCTTTAATCTCATAGTTTTGCTTTTCCTCTCTCTTCTTTATCAGTTCTTCCCCAGAATGACAAGTTAATATGATGCTTCAACTTTATTTTTATTTTTTTATTTTATTTATTTGACAGGTAGAGTTATAGACAGAGAGAGGGACAGAGAGAAAGGTCTTCCTTCCATTGGTTCATCCCCCAAATGGCTGCTATGGCCAGTGTTGCGCCCAGCCAAAGCGAGGAGCCAGGTGCTTCCTCCTGGTCTCCCATGCGGGTGCAGGGACCCAAGCACTTGGGCCATCCTCCACTGCCTTCCCGGGCCACAGCAGAGAGCTAGACTGGAAGAGGAGCAGCCGGGATTACAACTGGTGCCCATATGGGATGCTGGTGCTGCAGGTGGAGGATTAACGAAGTGAGCCACGGTGCTGGCCCCGATGCTTCAACTTTATTTACAACTAATTGCCAATATCATTGCCCTTCTCTCACCATTGGAAATGTTCCCTGAAAATCACATTCAGTGGCTTTTTTGGTCAGAAGTTAAGGAACGAACAAGTTTGAACAAACAGGAAAGTGAAGCCTGCTATACATTAATATCTAGTATTCTTTATGACTATGAACAAATATATAGAATCCATGTATTTTAGATAAAGCAAATATTCTTACAGTTGATTTTGATGAGTTCCTTTGTTAAATCATGTAATATTTTTTGCAGCTGAATATTTTCCTGATTTCATTAAGGATGAATTATCACTGTAAGCTTACACATTTGGAGAGTCCATAAATGTCGCCATAAAAATAATAAGCCAACTGCTAAAACTTAAGGAAAGGTATCTATATAATCCAGTATTTCCCAGTAATCTTCCAGAATAGAAAGTATGGGTCAAGATGGGCTATTTCTGCATTTATGTTGTATTTCCTTTTTAAAACTTACTGCAATTCTCCATCTCCCCTTCTGCCCAGCTCATTGGAAGAGCTATGAATTGGTTCTGTGGTTCTCACTAGCACTCCAGGTTCTAGTACTGGTTGGGGCGCCGGTTTTGTCCTGGTTACTTCTCTCCCAGTCAAGCTCTCTGCTATGGCCCAGGAAGGCAGTGGAGGATGGCCCAGGTGTTTGGGCCATGCACCCGCGTGGGAGACCAGGAGGAAGCACCTGGCTCCTGGCTTTGGATCGGCGCAGCGCACCTGCCGTAGTGCCATTTGGGGGGTGAACCAATGGAAGGAAGACCTTTCTTTCTGTCTCTCTCTCTCACTGTCTAACTCTGCCTGTCAAAAAAAAAAATATAGTGCTTTTGAGAGTACATTTAGCTATAGCTCACAAGATACAAATTTAAGATAAAAGGCATCATTTGAGCTATAGCCTCATTAACAATTGATTTAGTCTTCTTGGGGTGGGATTATATTCCTACAATGAACAGTTTTGTGTCTACAATCAGCACCTTTGATTGTACACTACATATTTCTGACAATTATCTAATAGTCAAATGTATTTTTGAATTCTAGAATGATATCAATCTCTGGAACTTAAAATATTCTCTAAGGAATATGATTAGAAACATTCTCATGGTATGAAGAGTTTTTAATGAACATTATGCTATGAATCTTGGCTTTAATTCTGAATTAAGGTGTATTAATAGAGATAGAATAATTTACAAGTCACTACTTTGTTTAAACAAACCTCCCTAGAAGGCTAGTAACAAACAAATGATAGAAGATAAGGAGATATTTGCAATCATTCTCCTAGTTCTAAAGACATTCTCTTAAGTAGAAAATATCAACTACAACAACAATCAAAGAATTGTATTGAAATGAAACATTTGCTTTTTCAAACAAACATTTGAAGACTTCCCTTCTGGGCTGACTGGTCCATCTGTACTTTCTCTGCAGAATCCCATCTGTCTGCTAGTCTTGATGTTTGCCAACACTCATTCAGAATATGATGTATCAATTGATTTCATTTGCTTCTATTCTACTGGTGGTGTTTCATTTTGGAACTTAGCTAGGGCCTGGAAACTAGACATGTTCTGAGAGAGGGTGCACAGGTGTGAGGAAATCAGGGTGAGACTTGCAAGGCATGAAAAGAATTATGAGAATGGGGAGTGCACCTATAAGTTCTACAATCTGTGAAAGGGCATACAAGCTTAAATAAACCAGACTGCCTTTCATTCATCGTTCATGTGGAAAACCATTAACAAACTGATAGTCACTGTCCTTGATGTTGCAAACACCATCTCTAAACATAGACGTATCTTTGAAGAACTTAACCTCCAGTAGAGGGCCAAATCAAATATTGAATTTATTTGTTATTTTTAACTAAAACCCCTTGAGTTTTCCAATCTTCTAAAATATATTAAATCACAAAAATGAATCCATTGTACTTAACACATATATATTTAGGACAAGGTTTTTCTAATGGAACTTAAGACCCTGTGATAGAACACTGGTCAGAGAATCAAGACAGGAAGATTAGAGAACAGTACTTTCCATTCCATATAAGTATTATCACAAAAACAAATGAATAGAACTGCAAGACAGTTGTTCAGAGGCCTTGGAAAAATACGTTCTTGCCCCTATCTCACTGGTTCTCAAGAGTAATGGTAGAATGTGCTTGGACAGCGCCGCGGCTCACTGGGCTAATCCTCCACATGCAGTGCTGGCACCTCGGGTTCTAGTCCCTGTCGGGGTGGCGGATTCTGTCCCGGTTGCTCCTCTTCCAGTCCAGCTCTCTACTGTGGCCCGGAAAGACAGTGGAGGATGGCCCAAGTGCTTGAGCCCTGCACCTGCATAGGAGACCAGGAGGAAGCACCTGGCTCCTGGCTCCTGGCTCCAGCTTGGTGCAACGCTGGCCATAACAGCCATTTTGGGGGGTGAACCAATGGAAGGAAGACCTTTCTCTCTGTCTCTCTCTCTCACTGTCTAACTCTGCCTGTCAAAAAAAAAAAAAAAAAAGAGTAATGGTAGAATGTGCTTGAAATGCAATGTCCTGAGATGCAGAGGAACTGGCAACAGCAGCCCAGGATTTTACAGTTCCCATCCAGGGATAGAATGTCCTTCAATGCTTTAGTTAGGCATTTAGTTCACCACCACCAGCTCTCTGACCCAAATTATAAAACTCACAGTAGGCTGCTTTTTAAGGTTGTTCTGCTGTAATACAAATGGGACATACGAAGAGAAGATGCCAACCACCCTTGGGCAGATCTGATGAATCTCGCAGGACCAGCTCTTAGGTGTCTATTGTCCTTGTTGCCTATAACTAATTAGTAGTAACTGCTCTTGTCTGTGGGTGTTCTATCCCACTGGATGCAGACAAGTTGTTAAACAGTTCCCAGTGACTCTATTTCACAAACTCTTCCTGTGCTCATCCATTCAACTCTGAGTCTGAAGCTCATCAGAATACTAGGTATCCTCTGTCACAGTGCTACAATTTTCCATAACGGTATAAATCTTCTTCCTTACTCTAACTCTGTCATCTCCTTTATGGTCACTCAAACTATACTTTTTCTATGAAACTTTCTTTAGTTTTTGAACTCTGCATTGTTTTTCCGCTTCTGTATTGCATAACATGCATTGTTCTACAACTTGTGTCCTTATCACATGTGGTGATAGATCTTATTTACCTGCAATCTTTTTATTTTTTTAAAGATTTATTTTATTAGGCCGGCACCGCGGCTCACTAGGCTAATCCTCCGCCTTGCGGTGCCAGCACACCAGGTTCTAGTCCCGGTCGGAGCACCAGATTCTGTCCCGGTTGCCCCTCTTCCAGGCCAGCTCTCTGCTGTGGCTAGGGAGTGCAGTGGAAGATGGCCCAAGTGCTTGGGCCCTGCACCCCATGGGAGACCAGGAGAAGCACCTAGCTCCTGCCATCGGATCAGCGCGGTGCGCCGGCTGCAGTGCGCCTACCACGGCGGCCATTAGAGGGTGAACCAACGGCAAAAGGAAGACCTTTCTCTCTGTCTCTCTCTCACTGTCCACTCTGCCTGTCAAAAAAAAAAAAAAAAAGATTTATTTTATTTATTTGAAAGAGTTACAGAGAGAGGTAGAGACAGAGAGAGAGAGAGAGGTCTTTCATCCGCTGGTTCAGGCCCCAGATGGCCGCAACGGCCGGAGCTGCGCTGATCTGTAGCCAGGAGCCAAGAGCCTCCTCTGGATCTCCCACGTGGGTGCAGGGACCCAAGGGCTTGGGCCATCTTCCACTGCTATCCAGGGCCATAGCAGAGAGCTGGATCAGAAGAGGAGCAGCCGGGACTAGAACTGGCAGCGACAGGGGATACCGGCCCTTTAGGCCAGGGCTTTAACTCACTGTGCCACTCTACCAGCCCCACCTGTAGTCTTAAAATAATTTCTCTAAGAACTCAGAGTAAGTTCTTAGAAAGAGCTAGGATTTTAAATCTATGATATCACCTGTTTGTGTAAATGAATTCTTACTGCACAGATAGCAAAAAAAATCCAAAATTATTTATTGATTGATGAATGAATTGAGTGATTAGTTGCTAAGTAGCTTCTCTCTAGGTCATGCTTCCTTTAAATACTCATCACATAAAGAAGTAAATAATACCTTCTGTCATTGCTACCCTCTTACTTAACTCTTCCATGTCATTTACTGCTGCGTATCCCTAGATCTTTTATTTTTGTCCTTCCTGATGAAACTTTCTCATAAGACTCTTATAATTGTAAATATTGTCCTAGATAATGATGAATGCTTTGTATTTCTGAGAATAAATAATATGTCTTTATTTGCGCAAATACTCCCTCACATGTTTATTATTAGTTATTTCTTTTGTCCTTTTCCCTTAGAAATAAATCCAATAATTTTGAAACCAACTTTTGTACTCGACTCAAGTAATCAAAATCCTGAAAAAATGCCTCATTGTCTCTTCATCAACTTTTGGCTCACATCTTGCCTACCACCTGCTCTTCTTCCTTTATCTAATTTTCCATTAGTTTCATTATTTTAGAATTGTGGAAATAAAGCAATCCTATAACAAAACTCTAGATATTTTCTTGCTTTGGAATATAAATTATTTTTCATAACATTTATTTGCTTATTTTGTAAGTGGCTATTAACAGAGTGGAACTTGTTCTTCAGTGATTGGTAGTGGCTCACTATTTCAGTAGTTATTAGTATTTATTGCCAAATGTATACTACATTATATTATATATACATATTATGCATTATAATCATTACCTAATTTATTATATTAATGATTCATATAATTACATATTATTATTTTAGCAATAATAGATTACCTCAATAATATATTAAAATATTGTGTATTATATAATAAATTATATAATATTTATTGCATGTGATAATATTTATCTTGCTGTATATTATACATCATGCATATGCTATACATTGTAGCTAAAATAGTTTACATATTTCTTAAGATTTCAAGAACTCTAGATTACATTGTTTCTAAGGTAAATTGATACATAATCAGATATATTAAAACTTTTAGCAGTACATAGCCATAATATAACTATTATTGTTTTGACAGTGCTACCATATAATTTTCCTGTTCAGAACAACAAAAAATTGTTACAATGTCACCTCATTTTTGTTGCAATTATTATCTAGGTTTTAAGGATTCATAATACTATTGCCAACTTTAAAAAATATCTATTATCTAAGAATTTCCCACACTCAAAGAAGAAGCCTAGGGAATCTCTGATGCCCTCAGTGTGGGCTCCAATTCTCCTGTAGTCTCCCACTGGGTTGCCAAGTTAGATCCTAATCTCCTGTTATTTCACCCCCCTCCCAGAGTCAGGTTTTTCTGCTAGGCTCAGGGCCAGTACAGACATGAGGATGCCCTGCTTATGATGTATGTCCAAAATGGTGCCTGCTCTTTGTCTTGCTCGCCTTTGAGAGGTGAGCGGAGAGAGAGAAACTCGTGTCTGTATCAGTCACTTTTTTTTTCCTCTCTCTATTCTAGTTAGCCTGGTGAATTTTTCCCCACAGGGTTTCAAGGCTCGTTCCCTCTAGCCTCCTCTTTCCGCTTTCCCGCTGGTGTCTTGGGCTAATGAGGTTCGGCTCACCTCGCGTTCCAGCGCTGGAGTGTTGATTCTGCCGCTGGTGTCCCGAACTTGGGCTCCCATGCTCTCCATGCAGGTCCACTGTGAATCACTAGTGTTTCCTCTGCTGTTTCTTCCCCTACTCTTCCTTGAACCTGCAGTATCTCCACTTCAATTAAACTGTCTCTTCCCGGACTATCAGTGTGCTTCCTTCCTATTCCACCATCTTGGCAGCAGAGATTCCCTGTGTGGTCCTTGGGAAAGAGCTTCCGATCTCCAGCTCCTGTGGGTATATCATTCACCTGCTAACTACCTCAAATTGCATTCAGCTGTGTGGAATTACTTCCCTTTTGAATAAAAAAAGAATGAAAAAAAGAGAGATTTACCACGCTTAACCTGGGAGTGTCATCTTTGACACACCCTCAACCCTGAGGAACCAAACAGAGCTCTCAGGCCACACTCATCTCAAGCCTCTAAGGCTCCACCGAAAGCAGACAGTACACTTAATCAGAAATCTAAAAAATATTGTCAGGAATCTACAGGCTACTATTAAAAAACCTAACATTCGGGTTCTGGGAGTTCCTGAAGACATGGAGAGGGAGAAAGGATTAGAAGGTCTTTTTAGTGAGATAGTAGCAGAAAATTTCCCAGGTTTGGAGAAGCACAGAGGCATCTTCGTACAGGAAGCTTATAGAATCCCTAGTAAACATGACAAAAGAGATCCTCACCACGACATGTTGTAATCAAACTCACCACAGTGAAACATAAAGAAAAGATCTTAAAATGTGCAAGAGAGAAATGTCAGATTACTCTCAGAGGATCTCCAATTAGACTCACAGCAGACTTCTCATCAGAAACCCTACAAGCTAGAAGGGAATGGCGAGACATAGCCCAGGTACTAAGAGAGAAAAACTGCCAGCCCAGAATATTATATCCTGCAAAGCTCTCATTTGTGAATGAGGTGAAATAAAGACTTTTCATAGCAAACAGAAATTGAAATAATTTGTTGCCACTCGTCCAGCCCTGCAAAAGATGCTTAAAGATGTGTTACACACAGAAACACAGAAACATGGTCATCAATATGAAAGAAGGTAAAGGAAGGAAACCTCACAGCAAAAGATCACAGGAAGCTCAATTTCTCTTTGACATAGAATTAAACTCTGATTCTCTGTTAAAGCAATGTGTTAAAGTAATCTATTATGTTCTCTTGATGTCTGTTAAATTCTAATTGTTCAAAAACAGCTGCATTTTTATTAAGAGCTATGGGTTATTTAAATATGTGCTTATTTTCAAAGATTTGAATAATCACCTTGTAACAATGATCAAATTTGGTCTTTGTTATATCATGATTTTAAGGAATCTTATTTCAACCAGATATTTTGGATTTTGAGCCTTCTTGGCATTCTTGACAGGCATTCAAAAAATCAAAGTTTCAAACAATCTGGACTCTAAAATCTCCAGTAAATCTTGGACTTTGGTTTTTCCAGTTTGGGCCCAACTGAAAAAATCGAAGGACCTATGTCTCTCATGTTATAGAGACACCAACTAATCAGGCTATTTGGATTATATTAGAAGTACTGTCAAGATGTGACGTGGTACTAAACTTTAAGTTTCTATAATGGAAAATGCTACTAACACAAATGTTTGAGAATTAAAAAGTCTAATGATCTTGTGTTACTAGACATGATAGTTATCTTAATGAGAAAGCCCCAGAGGCCTAAAAGCTTAAATACTTGTAAAATCCTACAGGTGCTTTCAAAAATACTGTGAAGTAAGCAAGTGCCTCTTGTTGGTTGATGAGTTTATAATTTTAAACATGGCAACTTAAAGTCTTTTGTCATCCACAGTTATATATGATTTGCTGCTCATAAAACTAAAGCGTTGTTGGTTCTGTGTTTAGCTGACCTCCTGTAGGTTCCTATGGACTTTTTCCAGCCACTTCTATTGTATTCAGTACATTCAGTCATGGCTAATGAATACATAACTGGATAAAGAAACCAGAAATATGAGGAAAAGGAGACATACGAAGAGACAATAACCAGAAACTTCCAAAAACCAAGTCATTTAATAAAACAAAACTCTCATGAATGTCCACTGTGATTAAAATCACAGAACTACAAACAATAATGACAACAAGGGATGAGATGCTGACATGGTCACAACAGCAACATAAAACAGCAAACACTGGAGTACCTGTGACTTTCGCTGTGGGTATGTATCTTTAATCATACCTGACAGAATCCTATGCACAATGAAATTATTATTCATAACCGAGTGTACAAGAAAGATAGTTGAAAAAAATACTCCATGTATACACATAAAGAAAAAGGAAAATGATCCCACATAGTAATTCTGAGATGTGAAAAGAAATGATTAAAGAAAATGATAGATATTTCTTTGAATCTATAAATAAACAAATGAATTATCTAATAAAAAAGGAAACTTTTATAAAAATATCAATACTAATTTGAACTTTTAAAGAATGACATGCAATTTCTATATTACATAGCAAAATGTAGATATAGAATGTAGGATTGGGTCTTATGGCATAACAGGTTAAACCTCCACCTATGATGTCAGAATGCCCTATTGGAGTGTTAATTTGAATCCCTGTAACTCATCCAGCTCCATCTAAAATGTTTCTGGGGATCAGCAAATGATAGCTCAAGTACTTGAGTCCTTGTTATGCACATGATATATCCAAGTGAGGTTCCTGGCTCTCTGGAATTAGCCTGGCCCAGCCCCAAATGGTTGTGGCCATTTGAGGAGTTAATCACAGATGGAAGACCTCTCTCTCTCTCTTTCTCTCTCTCTCTCTGACTTTCAAATAAATAAATCTTTAAAAGACAGGGAAATTAAATGTAAATTCCAAACTGCTAAAGAGATAAAATGAGATACAATGCAGAAAAAAAAATCCAGAAGAACTATGGATGAAAAAAATATAGATAAAAGCAAGATGAATAGCACAAAAGCAATAGAGGAATTAAATACAAGTATATGAATAAGCAAAATGATTGTACCAAATTAAATTATTCAGTTTCTTAGAATGAAGAATTTGTTAAGGAAATAAAACAATTTTAAAGAAATAAAAAATCCAAATGTTTTCAACAAATACTAGTACTGAAACAGTATTTTACACTTTGTGTTTCTGTGTGGGTGCAAACTGATGAAATTTTTACTTAATATATACTAAATCAATCTTCTGTATATAATGATAATTGAAAACAAATCTTGATGTGAATGGAATCGGAGAGGGAGCGGGAGATGGGAGGAGTGCAAGTGGGAGGGAAATTATGGGGGGAAGCCATTGTAATCCATGAACTGTACTTTGGAAATTTATATTTACTAAATAAAAAAAGACTCCTAAATTGTATGTCTAGTCACAGAACTTGAACTGAAAAATATTGGAAAAAATTATACCAGGCAGGGCAGGCATTTGGCACAGCATGGAATTAGTTCATATTTATCAAGTTTGTCAAATGTAAAGCTAATAGTTCTATATGAGTTGTATTTCTATATCCAGTTCCACAAAGTCAAAAGATATTGGAGAGTATAAGTATATTCATACATTTAGGGCAGCAGCAGGTGCTTTTTAACGAGATGTCCAATCAAAGTATAAGGAAAGGTTAGTAAATCCAGTTAAATAACATGAAAGTATGCTCATCATAAATTACTATCAATAAGTGAAATTGCAAGCCACAAACTGGGAAAATACATTTTCATTCATATAAGCAACAGCAAGCCGTACTCCAAATATTTAAAAACTCCTCTCAGTCAATGAAAGTCCGACAACCCAATTGAAATATGCTTAAAATACGTGTATATGAATTTACAGAAAAGGAAACAAATTACCAATAAATATGGTGATTACCTGCTCTTTGGTAATAGAAAAGTGAAAAAAAAAGGAAAAATACAGCATTATTTCAAAACGATGACATTGATAAAAATGTAAGTTTGGCAATAGTAAGTATTGTCAAGAGGATATAGAATTGGAAACTCTGACACTTGATGATAGAAGTGTAAATTGCTCAACAACTCTTGAGAACAATTCAGCAGTTTCTAGTGAATGTGGGTACATCCTATATTCCGGTAATGTCATCCCAGAGCAGTTTCCCAGAACTCTTAAAGTTCACAGAAAGAGACAATGTTCCTACAGCATTCTAGTGTAATGAATGGGTTTGCCTGTAGACCCAGGGCTGAAGAGATCAATAAATCCACACATCTATAACCCCATTACAGCTGAGAGTATTACTGCCATAGAAAATGTCTTGCAATAACTGTCTGAGACTTGTAGAAAAATATTCATGGCAGCATTGTTTGAAAAAATTAAACTAATTCACATAGGTCTTGATAATAGAATGCATAAATGAATTATATTTATATAATAGAATGCAAGTAATACAGATATTAACAAGGGTAAAGCTCAAGAAAATAGTGTGAGTAAAGAAATCAAGTCACCAAATATGTGTGCAGTATGATTATGAAACTCAAAAACAAGCAGTTAAACCATAATTCTAGTACTATGCATATCTGCATTATTTTAAAAATCTTTTTAAATGTTTATTTATTTTAAAGACAAAGTGACATAGAAAGAAAGGGGCACCCACACAGAGAGAGAGATAGAGAGGGAGAGGAGAGATAGGGAGAGAGAGAGAAAAAAAGAGAAAGAGAGAGAGAGAGAGAGAGAATCTTAGCATTGATCCATACTCCAAATGGTTGCAACAGCAAGAGCTGGGCCAGGTTGAAGCCCATCGATTCTCCCATATGTGGCAGGGGTCCAAGTACTTGTGCCATCTTCTACTACCTTCTCACGTGCATTATCCAGGAGAGGAATTGGAAGTGGAGGAGCCAGGACTTGAACTAGTACTCTGATATAGGATGCCAGCATTACAAGCTGCAGCTTAACCTGCTGTGCCATAAAACAGGCCCCTATATCTGTGTTCTTTTAGATTAAATTATGTCCCAGCCCAAAGCTCCTGGGTTAAAGTCCTGACCATTTGCACCTCTGATTGTGACCTTATTAGGAAATAGGTTATAATACACACAATCAGTTAAGATGACGTCATATTGGAGTAGAGTAGGGCATTCATCCAATATGATTGGTGTTCTAACCACAAGAGGAAATATTGATATTGACACACATGCACACGGGAAGAACAGCATAGGATCATGAAGGCAGAGATCAGATGATAATCCTAGAATCCAAGGAATGCCAAGGATTCCAGAAAATTACCAGAAACCAGGAGAGAGGCTGGGATAGTTTTTTCCTCACAGCCCTCAAGAAGAAGTCACCCTGATAAACTCTAATCTGGGATTTCAAGTGTCCAGGACCGTGAGACAGTCAGTGCCTCTGGTTTAAAACCATTCAGTTTGTGGCGCTTTGTAACAGCAATATTAGTAAGCTAATATACATCTACTGTGGCTATTTTTAAAGAGATAATGATACAAAATATAAGATAATAGTAATCTTTTAACGGAGAGGATGAAGCTGCATTTAGAAAGGCACACATGAGGAACCCCAAAGGTACAGATCTATTTCAGTTTGCTGGGTTGCATAAAGGATATATACAAAACATGTGCACATGTATAACCCTATGGATAAGGATATTTCAAAAAATTCATAGAAAATGGAATAAGAAAATAATTTTAGGGAGTAAGTATTTAGCCTAGCAGTTGAGATGGCCAGATCCTATGTGGGAGTGTCTTAGTTCAGTTCCTGGCTCTAGCTCCTGATTCCACTTTTCTGCTGATGTATGCCCTGGGAGGCAGCAAGTTTGCTGATAGCTCAAGAGATGGGTCCCTGCCACTTAAATGGGAGAGGTGGATTGAGTTACTTACTTCTTGCTCTGACTCTTCCAGCCCTGATCATTGAAGACAATTGGGGAGTGAGCCATTGAATTAGACCACTCAATCTATTTGTTTCAATGTCTCTGTATAGTTTTTTAAGATGTTTATTTTTGGTGTAAAAATTTTTATAACCTATCCAAAATACATGCTTTCCATATTTTTGAAGGTATGTGTTTGTGTGTGTGTGTGTTATAATGTTAAATCCCTGGAATGGTTGGTAATGTTTTTTAGATCAATGTATTTCAGAATTTTATTATGGATATTGAGTTACTCATAATTGATTTGATGCTAAAGCACTAGAATTGTAAAGGAAAACTTTTGCTTTGTGCCAGAAGAGAAAAACCGGAAAATTAATATAGATATCTGAAAATTAACATTATAATTATAGCTATCTCCAAGAGTTGTTTTGATAATTCATTTAATTAATGTAATTAAAATACTTAGCAAATACCTAAAATAAAAATAATACCTAACACATACTAGAAAAAACGACTATAATTTAACAGAATAAAAATCACAAAATATACTTTATATATTTATTGGGCCCAAGAAATTCAAACTATAGTTCATAGCATTTTGTAAAAATCAGCCCTTATTCAATTTATGCAGCTGTGAAAGGAATATAATGGGGCTATTTTCTTTCAGAATGGAGTAGTTTCATGCAAGATCCTGTGTCATTTAGAATGTTCCAATAGCCCTTGAATATTTGCCTGCTTTTGGCACAGAAATATTCCAGATTGACTTTCTACTTTCTTTCTTTTTTTTTTTTTCTGCTTAGTCTTTTTTTTTTTTTTTTTTTTTTTTTTTTTTGACAGGCAGAGTGGACAGTGAGAGAGAGACAGAGAGAAAGGTCCTCCTTTTGCCTTTGGTTCACCCTCCCATGGCCACTGTGGCCGGGGTGCTGCGGCTGGCGCACCACGCTGATCCGAAGGCAGGAACCAGGTGCTTCTCCTGGTCTCCCATGCGGGTGCAGGGCCCAAGCACTTGGACCATCCTCCACTGCACTCCCTGGCCACAGCAGAGAGCTGGTCTGGAAGAGGGGCAACCGGGACAGAATCCGGAGTCCCGACCGGGACTAGAACCTGGTGTGCCGGCGCCGCAAGGTGGAGGATTAGCCTAGTGAGCCGCGGCACCGGCTAACTTTCTACTTTCCATAAGTCATATCTGGAATCAGTTATGTCTTCACAGAACTCTGATCTTTTCCCAGAAGAATACTTAGAAACTAAGATATGGGCACTAAATTTATCCATTAGTACTGGCATATTGCAACTTCAGGGCCTTTTCTGTGCAGACAGAGGTATACGTATTTTTTTCTTTAAATCTTGATTGAATACAGTGTCAAGCCATAAAGAAACATCCAGTATTTGGCATAACTCCCCACTTCACATGACTAAAAAAGTGACCAAATGTATGAGGTTTCTGCATTTAAGCTCTGGACCACAAACGCATCCAATTGTAACTATAAGACAGCAGGGAAAAGCCTGAGGTATACTTCCCAAAAGGCATTTCCCAAACCATAGCACCAGAATATGAGGCCCAGATTTTTTTTTTCTAGCCAGAGTAAGCAGGCAAAGCCAAGGTTCTATTTGATCAAGCTTGAATAAGTAACTTAATTTCATGCCAGAAAAAATTCAAAAAGAGAAAAAAATGGGAGTCATAGCAACATAACATCTGGAATATAGTCGATAAACAGAAAATCATAATATATACAAAAAAGCGGGGAAAATGTTTCTCATCAGCAAAAATGGAAGAATACATTAATAAAAAAGGTTTTATAACAGTGTTCATTACAACTTAATACAAAAAAGTCTAAACTTAAAATATCCCCAGTGCCTGCTAAAAGAGAATGTATAAATGTGATTATTGAGAGAGTGAAACTCAACTGAGTACAAACTAATGGATGATTCATACACACGATGTAGTACCTCTTACAAAGTCAAGTGCAGGACCACATTTGCAAGCACATTATTCAAATTATTGAACAGACAGAAGTGGTCTGTGGTTGTAAAAAATCAGAGCAGCATCAGCTAATTGTAAAAGCTGAATTTCAAGTCCAAAAACTTTCAAATTATACCTAATTGAGGCAAACACCAGACTGCACCAATAAGGTAATCTCTATATGGCATTTCTTGTTTTGAACTCAATATTAGAATACTATTCCTCCATTTAAAAAAATCTTATAATTTGCTATAAAATTGATGAAACTGGAGAGAATCATGTTAGGTAAAATAAGCCAGTTATCGAAAGACGAGGACGAGTACTGCGTATATTCCAACTGATGGAGATAAAATTTAAAAAGAAAAAGAAAACACTAAAAAAAAAAAAAAAAAAAAAAAAAAAAAAACAGCAGCTCATCACATTGTAAAGGATAGGCAAAGGCAGGAACCATTCACAGTCATCTTTGTTCTGGAACCTTTTCCAGTTCTAGAACACTTTTGTTGCTCAGGTAAAGTTTATTTTATTGAACTGATCTCACTCAGATTTTCTTTTAATATCTTCCAGGATTTTGTACATAGCACAAGATTCACAATCACTAGAGTTAATAGTTGGATTTCTTTCTTTAACTTTGTTCAAGTTAGCTTTATTTATTTTTGCTCAATTTAACTTCTATCATTTTTGATAGAAGCAAAAAAAGTGAATAATTTTAGTTAATAGTTTGTTTTTGAGATAACATGGTTTGAATTTACATATATTCAAAAGCTTATTGGCTCTAATAAATAGAGTTCAACAAATAAAGAAAAGATCATAGTTCAGCTGGAAGAATGCTAAATAATAATAAAGTGAAAAGATGTTCAACTTTACTCAGATAGAGTAAATTTTAGAATAGTCACAAAATAATTACTACTGCAGTAGTAGATGATTCATATAAATTTATTGTTTTAAATTTATTGGACAAAGATTTAAAACAAAGTATGACAAAACACTGTATTTGCAGCAGAAATGATAGACATGGCATTTTTCCCTTCTTCTTTTCTTCTTTCCTTCCTTCTTTCTTTCTTTTTTTCTAAATTTTAATTTCTAGATTTAAAGATGCATGGCATTTGTCTTTGTTCTCCAGTCATTTTGCTTCAAATGATAGGATTTCATTATTTCTTATAGCTGAATAACATTCCATTCAATAAATATGCTACATTGTCTTTGTTCATTCATCTGGTGATGGACATCTTGATTGATTCCATATTTTTGCTATTGTGAATAATGTTACCATAACATTCTTGACTTGTTCCAACTCCATGGTGATGCCTCATGGGCTTCTCCATTAAGTAGAAATCCTGACTTCATTGTTGTTGTATCTTTATTGTTATTCAATGTTCTTTAATTATTTTTCTATTTTTTGGAACAAAGTAAATAGCCCTAGAATTGTTTCAGAATTGGAGGCTTAGTAGAATTTCTTGGTGAAGCCCCTGAGCTCAAATGAATCAAATGTTATTATCTCTGAGAAGTAGAATTGTAAGGGAACATTTATAATTTTTAACATTTAAAAAATGCTTTATGGGGGCTGGCGCCGTGTCTTACTTGGTTAATCCTCCACCTGTGGCACCGGCATCCCATATGGGTGCTGGGTTCTAGTCCTAGTTGCTTCTCTTCCAGACCAGCTCTCTGATGTGACCCAGGAGGGCAGTGAAGGAGGGGCCAAGTGCTTGGGCCCCTGCACCCACATGGGAGACCAGGAAGAAGCACCTGGCTCCTGGCTTCAGATAGGCACAGCACTGGCTGTAGCGGACATTTGGGCGTGAACCAATGGAAGGAAGACCTTTCTCTCTGTCTCTCTCTCACTGTCTAAAACTCTACCTGTCAAATTAAAAAAATAATAATAATAACATAAAAATGCTTTAATTTTAAAAACATGATCTGGAAATTTTCTTAGACTTCTTATCAAAGAGTATATGTATGTATTTGTGAGTATATATATATATGTATATATTTATATATGAACATATAATAATGTATACATGCAGTTAATACTTAAAGAACTAATATGATAAATGTTTGCATAGGTAGATATAAGGGTACCTTCAAAGGCTCATGGGAAAATTGAATTAAAAGCATGATTTTATTTTGATGAAAAAATTCTGAAATTCACATATATTTTTTCATAATATGCTTATACAACAAATTATAAAAAATACGCATCAGAAATCTTTTTTGTGCCAAAATAAGCTCATATTTTTAGTCTTTTTTGTGAAACTTTGGGAAGCACCCTCATATGTGTTATTCGTGATTGATGGGTGTTAGGAGAGTTCCCTAGAGTAGGTAATGCTTAGCTGCCCTGTTCATTTATAAAATACAACCTGGGAAACCCAAATGTCGCTGATATCTTCGCACATTAGAATATTATTCCTTACATAGGTTGAGTCATTGCCTACCTTGTCCAGAGGAAGTCCTATGTTTTCACCAGGTATATGTGAGAATTTCTGGGCTGAGTACTTAAATGAAGATCACACCTGTTTGGAGGTAAAACATTTAAAATACCATGAATCAGTGCCAGATATCAATGCACATTCAATCATAATAAGTTTTAACCAAAACATTTAAAAACTTGGCTTTGATTTCATCTGAATTTTGTGTATAACAATGAATATTAGTAGAATGAAGATGTTGCATTGTCCATCCCAAATTGGAGAGCCTGGTTCAAGTTCTGGTTCCTCTGCTTTCAATCCAGCTTCCTGCTAATGCATATGAGCAGATAATGGCTCAAATACTTTAGTCTGTGATACCCTCGAAGGAGACCCAGAATAAGTTCTTGGTCTCCTGGCTTTGGTCTCACCCAGCATTGACTTTTGTGGGCATTTGGCAGAGTGAACCATCAAATGGAAGATCTCTCTATCTCTCTTTCTCTTTCAAATTAAATGAAATTTTTAAAAAAATAAACCATTTTATGTCAATTGTTTCATTGGATATATCAAGTTACGTGTGAGAACTCCCTATCTAAGAGCCTAGAATTACAATACCAAATAAATATCAATAGCTAAGAGTTTTGCTCCATTTTTGACATGCATATTTTAATTAATATTTTCAATAGCCATGTACTACAAAAAATGGAACAAAATAATGTGTAGCAATTATATAAATGCATAATAGATATTATCCAGTTTTGTTTTTGAATTTGATTCCTTAGCAGTTATTTGCTGTATCTTAAAACTGCAATAGAGTGAGCCCAGAAAAATTTCCATCTACATTTCATGTATTATTCATGTTAATTTAAAAAGAAACTAGCTTTCAAAGAGTTAGCTTCAGAGAACAAAATTTTATGGTCACTTTTAAATTATACTAACATAGCCAAGAGCTAAAGACTTTAGTTGTATTAAACACAACCTAAAGCAAATTCAAATCTGTTTGATAAATGCCCCATTTTCTCAGTAAAATTCTTTTCTAAATCTCTTATAATATTTTAGAATGCATACAGGGTTACTACAATTGCCTTACTTCAAAATGGATAAAAGGGTTCAATGTCCTCCTGTAATTTTGCTCTGAATACCAAAAGAAGGGATTTAATCCTAACCCCAAACTAGTTTTAAGTGACCATACTATCTATAATGCATTCTCAAATTGCAACTCTGTAACTAACTTTAGGAAAGATTATTTTGCAATCATATTGCATATAACCATATTTTGAAGAGCATTTTGAGTAGTATATAAACACTAAAACAGTAACATTTCATTTAGCTGAGTTTCATTTTTCTAGAGTAAATAGTAAGTCTAGCCAACTGAAGATGTGAAGATGCAATGTGCATGTTATCACTGAGTTAATTCCTGCTGAGATTATAGGTTTTAAAACTGGCACTACTAGAGCAAGCCTTGTGGTGCAGTGAGCTAAGCTGCCACCTACTGCATGAGCATCCCATGTCCAAATGCCTGTTCAAATTCTAGCTGCTCTGCTTCTGATCAAGCAACCTGGGAAAGCAGCAGAAGATAGCCTTGGTGCTTGGGCCCCTACCATCCACATGTGAGACACAAACGGACCTCTGGGCTCCTAGCTTTGGCCTAGACCATCCCAGCTGTTGTGGCCATTTGAAGGAGTGAATCAGTGGATGGAAGATCTTTGCTCCCATCTCTTTCACTCTATCAGTGTACATTTCAAACAAATAAATCATCTTTTAAAAAGTTGGCTACATCACTTAAGACTGTTGGCCACAGACACAAAACTTTTCCAAACTAAAAGGATGATGGTAGAGTGACTTGATTTTGCTTCAAATAGTATTTTAAATATTGTTTCTACTTTCCTGTGCCCTATTATCCTTATCTTCTTTCATTCTGGGAAATATTCAGCCTTCTTGCTGCCGAGAAGACAATTGGAGCTCCATCATCAAATCATCTTGTTCTTTTCCCCTAGAAAAATTAAGTCTCCCTCCCTGGTAACTTAAAAAAAAAAGGAAAAAAAGAAAAGAAAAAAAAAACAACCTGTAGACCTGAGTCTCTTATTAGAAACTTAGGGTCATGTATTCATGTCTGGATTAATCACTCTCCCAAGAGATTTCAGCTTGCACTAATCAGGGAACTATAAAAAGTCTGCATTCATTTAAAAGACATAGACTAAGCATATTAGGTTGGCAGTTTCTTTAAAGCATAAAGTGGTGTATGTTACTCAACTTTTGTTAATATAGTAATTTGCGTAAAGCAGGCTGACTCTATACAAAGAGGGTATTTTAGACCTACAGGTCTGTAGGTTCAGTGTCCAGGATGGTGGTGAAGGCCCTATTGTTTTAGCCTCTGATGATTGCAAGAATCCTTAGGAACCATGAGGAATCACATGACAAGAGACAGGGAGTACATGTGCCTGTCTATGTCTGGGTCAGGTCTCTCTCTCTCTCTCTCTCTCTCTCTCTCTCTCTCTCTCTCTCTCTCTCTTTTCTCTGTCCTTATAAAGTGACCAGGATTCAGTTAAGAAGGCTCCATGGTAACAACCTAGTCCAATCTAATCAGACCCCCAAAGACTCCAAAGATTGTCTCCACCTCTCAGTATCACTGACATAAGACTTTGGGGACTGGGCTTCCCATGTGCCTGAGGACAAATATTTAATCCAGAACAGGAAAGAAATGATGCTGGGCAACAAGAACCAAAACAAGCCAGCAATGCAGAATACATGGAAAACAGACAGATGAAATAAAATTACTTTGTTCTAAAAGAAAAGGTAACTGAAATTAAAATCAGTGGATTCTCAAAGAAATCCCAAGAATGAAGCCAGTCAAAATCATAACAAATTTTCTTTGGGAGCAAACAGCCAAATTATGGCTATATGAATGCTTGAATTTACCTTCTGAGATTCTTTTCTCAAGCAATCTCATGCTCTAGTCAGCAAGATGGGAAAATTGAACATAAAAGTTTTTAATATAATTTTTATTTGCCAATTAAAAATAAATTTAAAATAGGATGAAATTTTTCTATAATGCCGGTAGTATAGCTTATAATTGGTATCAGGGTTGCAGGGCATAGAATTGGGAAAAATTTACTGAGTGAATGAATAATCTATTTCTGCATAAGGAATCACCGCAAAAATTAGCAACCTAAAACAAACACCGATTTTTCACAGTGTTGATGGGGTCAGGAATCCATGTTCAGCATTGCTGGGCCCTCAGGCCTAGGGTCTCCTACAAGGAAACAATCACATTATCAGTCAGGACCACATCAGGCTGTGACTAGTCAGAAGAACTGAGTTTACTACATAAATGTTAGCAGGAGTTGGCTCCTGCCTGACTTTTGACCAGTGATCAGAGAATTTAGTTGCTTGCATATGGTCCTCAGCTTTGGGTAGCTACCAACATGGAGAATGAGGTAGACAAGTAAGGAAAGGGAGACTGACCTTAGAGTCATTTTTTAAAGGATTTACTGTTTTATTTTAGAGGCAGAGAGACAGAGAAAAAGCTTCCACCTACTGGATCATTCCCAAAAATGCCCAAAATTACTAGTACTGGGCCAAGCCAAAGCCAGGAGCCAGAAACTCAATCCAGGTCTCCCACATTGTTGGCACGAGTCCAATTGTTTCAGTTATATTTCTGCTACCAGGGTGTGTATTAGCAGCAAGCAGGAGTCAGGCGAAAGCATCAGATATTGAACCCAGGTAGTCAACTTGGAATGTGGGCATGTTAAATGCTAGGCTCATACCTGTCCTATGAAGTAATTTTGTAACCTAATCACAAGTGGCATTGTTCTGGCAGGATTGTACTCATCAGAAGTGAGTCACTAGATCCAGCCCACATGCCAAGGGTAGGGATAGTACAAGCGAATCAAAAACAGGGGTGGAAGTGGTCTCTACACCACAACCATCCAGAACAAGCAGGGGCAGGCTACAAACACTTTGAACTGATAGGTACTTTCCAAGAAAATGAATAGTGTGAGTTGCACAAGAGTGTTTTCTGCTTTACATATTGAGTATAGAAACAGAAACAGAGGTGCAGAGTGAGAAAAATTTAAATAAGAGGGCCACTTTAAATTATTCGAATGTAATTTTCTGGCAACTCGGTTTTTTTCTCTTCTCTATCACTATAGATGAAAACTCAAAATATTAAGAGCATTGGCTCTGTACTCAAAATGTAGGAATCTAAATCAATGTCCCTCTATTTATTAGCTTTGTGAATCTGGGCAAATAACTCGACTCTCTGTATTTTGGTTTCCTAATCTACAAAGGTAAGATAAAACCAATATCCTATTGGATTATACTAAAGACAAAGCAAGCCAGTACATATAGTATCTAGAACACTAGTAGATACTAAGTGTGTAATAAAAAACAGTCCTATCTTAGGACACTTTGTTAGGGACACTTGTTTTGCTTACTCAAAAATTATAGGCTGGCGCCGCTGCTCACTAGGCTAATCCTCCGCCTTGCGGCACTGGCACACCGGGTTCTAGTCCCAGTTGGGGCACCGATCCTGTCCTGGTTGCCCCTCTTCCAGGCCAGCTCTCTGCTGTGGCCAGGGAGTACAGTGGAGGATGGCCCAGGTTCTTGGGCCCTGCACCCCATGGGAGACCAGGATAAGCACCTGGCTCCTGCCATCGGAACAGCGCGGTGCGCCGGCTGCAGCGCGCCTACCGCGGCGGCCATTGGAGGGTGAACCAATGGCAAAAAGGAAGACCTTTCTCTCTGTCTCTCTCTACTGTCCACTCTGCCTGGCAAAAAAAAAAAAAAAAAAAAAAATTATAAAAATACTTCAAAGAAAATGTATATATATATATATATATATATTCCTGACATTTTAGAAATATGAAAAGATAGTTAGAGAGATCATGCAATTAACTCAAGAATGCAAGTGTTTCAGCCAGTATTTGAACCCAAGCAGACCGAATCAAGAGTTTCTATGGCAAATCACTAAGTCCTGCCTGCCTGGTTTCAGGGTTCTTACTCCTTTCACCATATTGTATTGTGTCATATTGGTATATTGTTTTTTATTTGTCCTAGAACTCTATTGCTTACCTCATTTAATATTCAAGAGGCTTTATTAATTAGTATTTCCCACTCATCTTGAAAAAAAAAACCTGAAATTTGGCTAAATAAAATGCCTCTCCAACTAACCTAGTTCAGGAGTTGTAAGATCCAGGTCTTCTGATACCTTGAATAATGACATCTTGGGCCTCAGAACGTCAGGTCCAAGTGTTTTCTGAGGTATCACCTGCTTCTAAGATGTAAATATTCTATCTTCTTCAAGGTGAATTAGCCTGAGTGGGAAATAGATTGAAAAGGTGAAGACAAGTTGACACATAAAACTTTTCAGACCTGTGACTAAGCTCAGGATCTATAATTTCCTTGTCTTTCAAATGTCCTCTGAAATTTATGCATTATACTTTAATTGATTTTCACACTGAATGACTGAGTTTTATGACTGATCAGTCACACAGTATAGAGAAATAGTGAAAATAGACTAATAGATAGCATATAACACAATGTTTAAAGGAAAGACACCCCATTACTCAGGAGGTGACAGTAACATTATATGACCTCACCACTTTTTTATTAAAATAATTGGAGGAGATGACTCCCATTTTAAGGAAATATTAGCATAGGTGACTATTATCCAAGACCTCCTTTAGAGCTCATAGAATATAAGGACAAGGACTTTGTCTATCTCATTTACCTTTACAATGTCAGTGACGAATAGTAGGAACCCAAACAATGATTAAATCAATTACTTAATACATAAATCTGAAATTATGCATACTTTAACTGATCTACCTGTGGTTACTAAAGATTTACAAATACCAATACAGCTCTGTCACTGTTAATAGGGAGACTTTTGCTTTAGGTACTGGATTATAAATTCTTTGATAAGCCCTAAATATAAACATTTATTTGAGTGTTCAAAGTCATTGCTTTTACTATTCTATGTTTGAGATCTTGGTTAGATTATTTAAGCTCTCAGTACCTAAATTTTCTACTTCTTAATATGGTAAATATTTTATATTTAAATATGAAATGAAAGATATTATGAAATGAAGATAATTACAGTACATGACTTTTACAGTTGTTTGAAGAATTGAACAAACTAACTCAGGGAAAACATCTAATGGAAGATATCAACATTAAGCATATGTTAACTATAATAATGCAATAATCAGTATGAATTAAAAATAAATTACTTTATCAGTTAAAAGTATTTATCATGCAAAAATTAAAAGCAAAGAAACATTTGTCTGAAAAAATATTAGGATCCATATTCTAGACTGGACAGCTATAGATGTTCTTTTATCTTATCCTTTTGTACCAGATGAGTTCTGGAATATGTTTCCCTCAAAAAGATATATGATTTTGCTGTATTTTACACACCACTTACTATGTTTTTAAGTAAATATATATTCGGTACATGTTTTCTGTTTAGTCCCTTAACCAAAACATGAATCTAAAGGTAAATGGGGCTCGGCATTGTGGCTCAGAAGCTCAAGTGCATTTTGCGGGGGCAGCACATGATGGCTCAAATGCTTGGGCCCCTGGCACCAACATGGGAGACTGGAAGGTGTTCTGGGCTCCTGGCTTTGGCCTGTTCCAGCCCTGGTTGCAGACCTTTGGAGAGTAAACCAGTAAGTTGCTCTTGTTTTTCTCTCTGTCACTCTGCCTTTCCAGAGATGGAAATAAATGAAAACAAATATTTTAATAAGTAAAGTTGGGTGAACAAAGAGAAAAAAAAATTATTATCCTATCTAATGGCTAGCACCATGTTAGACATAAGGTGTGCTCCTGCTCATAATATATTATCTTACTAAATTTATTGAGCAATGCCCTTATTTGAATTAAATAACAATTGATTTAGTTATAGAAAAGGGACCTAGAATCACATATACCTTAAGCAATAACATGAATCTAGTTCATAATGAAAGTCCTGCATGTCAGTGGCCATGGGGATGGAAGTGTAAGGGAAAAGGAGATGTGCATCCAATGCCACAGGAACATAACTGCTACTGACTATTCTAAATTAGCCTCCAACATCTTTATTATTAGAAGGGGAAGAAATACCATAAAGACTGAGGATGGTGGTGACCAGACAAGCTCTGACTGATTAAAGGCACAGTGGCAATTGCATCTTCCTTCAACTTGATTTAGCATCAACACAAGAATTTTCATTCCTGTATGCATTGATATTAATGAGAGTCAATACTAATGAACTAAAAGCCCTTAAAAATCTAGACTTTTAAACATTAAAATAATTGATAACTGACAGTTCAATGTAGTTCATTTGGAATAAGACATAATGAAGAATACTTAAACTATGTTGGAAGATATTTTTTGGCCACAGAAAAGTGTTTTTGTTAAAGCACTAGATAATTCCACATGTTTATTCTAGCAATGGCTGAATCTGATAGCTGGTGAGATACTACACATCTTGACGTCCATAAATGTAATGCATTTCAAATTGCCCATGGAGAAGAACAAATTCTCTCTCTGTGTGTGTGAGTGCACGCACACACACTCCATTTCCAATCCATCATGTATCTATAAGTTGTCCAACATTTCATGACTTTTTCATAGTTTGTGCCAATTTAATTCATTTTGTAATATCCAAACTAGCTTACATCCAGTTCAATAAAATAAGTCTGAATGCCAAGAGAGTGCATAATTGTTATATAATTTTAAATGCCTAATTTTATTTTCTGTATATATTTTATTGTGCATAACTAAGCAGCAGATGTGTGAATCAACATTGTTGCAAGGAACATACTCTTAGTGATACTTACAGTACAGGACCTCAAACATCATCCATATAAGCAGAAGTGAGTGACAGAAGACAGAACAGAGAAAGTCACAAATATCTGTAGTAATATTAATATGAATGAAACCATGGGAAACACTTTACCATAAGAAATCTTAAGATTAAGTATAAGAAGTTTAACTTTAGTTCCTGGGTAATGAGAAATTTCAAAACACAACAAAAAAGCTTATGTTTGGGATTTACATGAGGAAATTGTTGCATAAAGAAGCACATTAGTAGATTTAGGAAGCCCATATATTTATATACAAAAATATTTTAGAGATTCATTCTGTGGATAGCACTCTGGTGCAGGCTCAAACTTAAACACTATTCAAATATTTAGCTCTCATACAAAAGAAATCTAAGTGGACAGCTCAGATTGATATGATGCCATGGTTATTGTGGATCTATCAATCTTCAATGCTACTTCACTGTCCAAGATAGCTGATACAATGAGTCTTATTTAGGGATTCTGGTGCTATGCAGCAAGTTAAGCCACTGCCTTTGTCACCAGCATCTCATAGGAACACCAGTTCAACTCCTGCCTGCTCTACTTCCCATCCAGCTACTGGCTAATGCACCTGGGAAAGCAGCAGAAGGCAGTCTGTGTGTTTGTGATCCTGTCACCCACAAGGGAGATCTGGATGGAGTTCCAGGCTCCTGGCTTAGGCTGTGGTAGTTACATATATTTGGGGAGTGAACCAGTGGATGGAAAATTCACTCTCTCTGTCTCTCTCTCTCTCTCACTCTCTCTCTCTCTCTGCCTCTCCCTCCTCTTTCAAATAAATAAAATATTTTTTAAAAATGAGTCCTACTTTGTATCTTGAGTTTTGAGGATTCAAATGTCTATTTCCTTTCCCAGGTTTGGAAGGTTTTCAACCGTTATTTCCTTGAATAACCTTTTTTTTTCTTATTTTATATAAAGGAAACAAATTTCCTGTATTTGATATATACAATTTTAAGAGTATCATGATACTTCCCATCCCACCCTCCTTCCTTACACACTCCCACCCTCCTCCATTTCCTACTTTTTTTTTAACTTTTATTTAATGAATATAAATTTCCAAAGTACAGCTTATGGATTACAATGGCTTCCCCCCTCCCATAACTTCCCTCCCACCCACAACCCTCCCTCCCCTTTCCCGCTCCCTCTCCCCTTCCATTCACATCAAGATTCATTTTCAATTCTCTTTATATACAGAGGATCAATTTAGTATATATAAAGATTTTAACAGTTTGCCCCCACATAGCAACACAAAGTGAATAAATACAGTTGGAGTACTAGATATAGCATTAAATAACAGTGTACAACACATTAAAGGCAGAGATCCTACATAATATTTTTTAAAAAATTAATTAATTTTCTATGCCATTTCCAATTTAACACTAGGTTTTTTTTTTTCATTTTCAACTATCTTTATATACAGAAGATTGATTCAGTATATACTAAGTAAAGATTTCATCAGTTTGCACCCACACAGAAACACAAAGTGTAAAAATACTGTTTCAGTACTAGTTATAGCATCACTTCACATTGGACAACATATTAAGGACAGATCCCACATGAGAACTAAGTACACAGTGACTTCTGTTGTTGACTTAACAATTTGACACTCTTGTTTATGGCATCAGTAATCTCCCTAGGCTCTAGTCATGAGTTGCCAAGGCTATGGAAGCCTTTAGGTTTCGCTGTCTTTGATCTTATTCCGATAGGGTCATAGTCAAAGTGGAAGTTCTCTCCTCCCTTCAGAGAAAGGTACCTCCTTCTTTGATGGCCCCGTTCTTTCCACTGGGATCTCACTCACAGAGATCTTTCATTTAGGTCTTCTTTTTTTCCCCCAGAGTGTCTTGGCTTTTCATGCCTAAAATACTCTCATGGGCTCTTCAGCCAGATCCGAATGCCTTAAGGGCTGATTCTGAGGCCAGAGTGCTGTTTAGGACATCTGCCATTCTATGAGTCTGCTGTGACTTCTGCTTCCCATGTTGGATCTTTCTCTCCCTTTTTGATTCTATCAGTTAGTATTCACAGACACTAGTCTTGTTTGTGTGATCCCTTTGACTCTTAGACCTATCAGAATCATCAATTGTGAACTGAAAGTGATCACTTGGACTAGTGAGATGGCATTTGTACATGCCACCTTGATGGGATTGTATTGGAATCCCCTGGCACGTTTCTAACTCCACCATTTGGGGCAAGTCCAATTGAGCATGTCCCAAATTGTACATCTCCTCCTTCTCTTTTTCTACTTTTATATTTAACAGGGATCACTTTTCAGTTAAAATTTAAACACCTAAGAGTAATTGTGTGTTAATTACAGAGTTCAACCACTAGTACTAGAACAATAACAAAAAAAAATACTAAAAAGGATACAGTATTACATTGTACATCTAGAGTCAGGACAAGAGCTGATCAGGTCATTGTTTCTTATAGTGTCCATTTTACTTCAACAGGTTTCCCCTTTGGTGCTCAGTTAGTTGTCACAGATCAGGGAAAACAAATGATATTTGTCTCTTTGGGACTGGCTTAATTCACTCAGCATGATGTTTTCCAGATTCCTCCATCTTGTTGCAAATGACCGGGTTTCATTGTTTTTCACTGCTGTATAGTATTCTATAGAGTACATGTACAATGACATTCTTCTAATTTGTTTTAAAATCACAAGCTTAATCCTCCATTAAATAAAAAAACTCAGCAAGGATTAAGTAGAAAAAGCATTGTTCTTCAAGAATATAGACAAGAGCTAGCTGTTGAGGATGTGTGGAAATATATCTTAATGCATTTTTGGTAGGAATATAAATTAGTGCAACCATTGTAGAAGACAGTATGGAGATTCTTCAGAAATCTGAAAATGGATCTACCATATGACCCCACCATTCCAATCCTGGGAATTTACTCAAAGGAAATGAAGTAATGATGATTAGATAAAGAAATTGTGATAGATATAGATACAAATATAGAAGATAGATATAGATAGATGATATAGATATATAGATATAGATATAGATATAGATATAGATATAGATAAATGACGCAGTACTCTTTGGCCATAATAGTGAGATGCTGTCTTTCACCAAAAAAATGGATACAACTGAGATTATTATGCTTAGTAAATAAGCCAGTCCCAAAGAGAAAATATCATGTTTTCCCTGATTTGTGGTAACTAATACCCAGAGTATATAAAAAAATTGACTTTTGGGGTTTGATTATTGAATAAGCTTTCTGAATCTTCCTCTCCCTGTTCTCCTTTTGTAAATCCCATAATACTTAACTATATTTTATACTATCTCATAATTCCTTTAAACTTTTTGCACTCTAAGGGAGGGTCTTATTTTAAATTATCTGTCTAGTAAATCATGTATCTCTACTTCATCAGGTTCAGTTTTGCTTATTTATCTTGTTATTTTATTTGGGACATATTTCTTCATGTTCTTGACTCTCTATAGTGGTTCAAAATGTATTACATAAAGAGAGCCACCTCTATCCCTATTGTCATATACCAGCTTCATACAGAATGTAACCCTCACTAAAAAGCCTACCCAGAGTCTGAGTGACTATCAAACTACTATCTTCATCCATAGTGGCTCCCAGGAAACTAGAGTATGCTAAGTGCTATGGATGCACCAAGAGAGTCAAGATAGATAATCATTTCCTCAAATATCTGCCGGAAAAGTAGGGATACTATATATTTAATACAATCCCTTGTCTTCTCAGGACAAAGCTGAAAACTGGAGTTCATCATCTATTCCCTTTGATTTGAACCAGGTAGAGAAGTTCTGGGAAAGGCTCACATGATCATTCTAACCATAATCCTGATCATTTTTTAATGTGTCTGTTGGCCATTTAGATTTCCTCTTTTGAAAATTGTCTATTGAGGTCCTTGGCCCATCTCTTAAGTGGGTTGTGTTTTGTTGTTGTGGAGTTTCTTGATCTCTTTGTAGATTCTGGTTATTAATCCTTTATAGGTTGCATAATTTGCAAATATTTTTTCCCATTCTACCAGTTGCATCTTCACTTTCCTGACTGTTACTTTGTAGTACAGAAACTTCTCAATCTGTTGTAATCCCAATTGTTAATTTTGGCTTTGACTGCCTATGCCTCTGGGGACTTTTAAGAAGTCTTTGCCTGTGCATTTTATAGTTCAGAGTTTCTCCAATGTTCTCTAATAATTTGATGGTGTCAGGTTTTAGATTTAGATCTTTAACCCATGTTAAGTGGATTTTTGTGTAAGGTGTAAGGTAGGGGTCTTGCTTCATGCTTCTGCATGTGGATTGCAGTTTTTCCAGCACCATTTGTTGAATAGGCTGTCCTTGCTCCAGGAATTGGTTTTAGATCCTTGATCAAATATAAGTTGATTATGGATGTGTGAATTGATTTCTGGTGTTTCTATTCTGTTCCATTGGTCTATCCATCTGTTTCTGTACCAGTACCATGCTGTTTTATTTGGTGCCTTTCCAATTTCTTGATGTAGGCACCTATTGTTATAAACTTTTCTTTTAACACTGCTTTTGCTGTATCCCGTAAGTTTTGATATGTTGTGTTGTTAAGCTCATTTACTTCCAGAAATTTTTTTATTTCTCTTTTGATTTCTTCTATGACCCACTGTTCATTCAGGAGCATGTTGTTCAGTCTCCATGTGTTATTATATGCTCTATGGATTCCTGAGTTGCTAATTTCCAACTTCATTCTGTGGCGGTCTGAGAAGATGCATGATATGATTTTGATTCTTTTGAATTTGCTGAGACTTGCTTTATGGCCTAGTATGTGGTCAATGATAGAATAGGTTCCATGTACTGCTGAGAAAAATGTTTATTCTGCAACTGTAGGATGAAAAGTTCTGTAGATATCTGTTAGATCCTTTGGTCTATAGTGTCGATTAAATCCGCTGTTTCCTTGTTGATCTTCTGTCTGGTTGATCTGTCTATTGCTGAAAGTGGAGTCTTGAAGTCCCCCAATACTATTGGAGTATAAGTCTCCCTTAACTTATCTTTTAAATAAACAAATGCCCTGTAATTAGGTGCATATACCTAATTTTATAATAGTTACATCTTCCTGTTGAAGTGATCCCTTAATCATTGTATAGTGTCCCGCTTTGTCTCTCTTAACAGATTTTATGTTAAAGTTTATTTTGCCTAATTTTAGGATGGCTACACTAGGACTTTTTGGTTTCTGTTGGCATGGAATATCTTTGTCCAATCTTTCACTTTCAGTCTGCATGCATCTTTGTTGGAAATATGTGTTTCTTGTAAACAGCAAATGGATGTTTTTTTTTTCCTTAATCCATTCAGCCAGTCTGTGTCTTTTAATTGGAGAGTTGAGGCCTTTAACATTCAATGTGACTATTTATAAGGAGTAACTTTGCCCTGCCATTTTCCCAAAGATATTTCTAACATATGCTTTGAGCTTCCTGTGATCTTTTACTTGGAGATTTACTTCCTTTACCTTCTTTCATATCGAAGGCCATGTTTTCTGTGTGTAACACATCTTTAAGCATCTTTTGCAGGGCTGCATGAGTGGTGACAAATTCTTTCAATTTCTGTTTGCTATGAAAGGTCTTTATTTCACCTTCATTCACAAATGAGAGCTTTGCAGGATATAATATTCTGGGCTGGCAGTTTTTTTGCTCTTAGTACTGGGGCTATATCTTGCCATTCCCTCCTAGCCTGTAGGGTTTCTGATGAGAAGTCTGCTGTGAGTCTAATTGGAGATCCTCTGAAAGTAATCTGACATTTCTCTCTTGCACATTTTAGAATCTTTTCTTTATGTGTCACTGTGGCGAGTTTGATTATAATGTGTTGTGGTGAGGATCTTTTTGGTCATGTTTATTGGGGATTCTATGTGCTTCCTGTACTTGGATGTCTCTTTCAGTCTCCAAACCTGGGAAATTTTCTGCTAGTATCTCACTAAAAGGCCTTCTAATCCTTTCTCTCTCTCCATGCCTTCAGGAACTCCTAGAACCCGAATGTTGGATTTTTTAATAGTATCCTGTAGATTCCCGACAATATTTTTTTAGATTTCTAATTTCCTCTTCTTTTCTTTGGTTTGACTGTATACTTTCCTGTGCTCTGTCTTCTAAGTCCTATATTCTCTCTTCTGCTTCACTGACTCTGTTTTTAAGGCTCTCTAATGTGTTTGTCATTTGATCTACTGAATTCTTCATTTCATTTTTATTTCTCTTCACTATCATGATTTCATATTTTACTAAATTCCTCATTTCATTTTGATTCCTCCTTAAGATTTCATTTTCATGTGAGAGATTTTCTGTCTTGTCCTGTATGGATTTCTGTAGTTCATACATTTGTTTTTGATAACTTCTAAATGTTCTTATAAATTTTTTGAGTTCCATTTCTAGTATTTCTTCTATCTCATCATCTTCATAATCTTGTATTTGAGTGTCATGTTCATTTGGGAGCATCATGTTTTCTTCCTTTTTCTTGTTTCCTCAAATGTTTCCTTGTTTCCAACAATTGTTTCTGCATTTATTGTTTGGCATTGTGGAGATTTTCTTCTTTTTTTTCTGCTATGGAGGCCTTTCTCATTATACTACGACTCTAGATTAAATGCACTGTCTGCTTTTGGTGAATCTCTAGAGGCTTGTGGTGGGTGTGGCCAGAGAACTTTGTTCAGTTCTTCAGGGTTAAGGGTGTGCCAATGGTGACACACCCAGGTTTGGCTTGGTAAATCTTCTCTCTCTCTCTCTTTTTTTTTTTTTTAATTCAGAAGGGAAGTAATTCTGCTCAGTTGAGCTCTTAGCCTCAGTGCATATAATATTCTTCTACTCTGTCTCAAGGACCACACAAAGGATCTTTGCAGTCCTCAGTGTAAACTCAGATTCCCCTGTCATGTCTCTCACCACATATCCAAGGCTGCCTGAGTTTGTGGCATCTCCCACGGAGACTACTCACATCTCAGCCACACCATGAGTTCTCTCACATACCCTCAGTTTTTTTTTTTCCACAATCCTGGTTCATAAGCGCCACACATTCACTGGGTCTTACTCTCCTGTTATTACTCCCAACCAGAGTCAGGTTTTTCTGCTTGGCTGAGGGTGGGTGCAGCCCCGAGCTGGCGCAGCTGTTACATATGTCCATAATGCAAGACATATTGTCTTGCATGCCTTTGTAAGGTGTGTGGAGAGAGAGAATCATGTCTGTACCTTCCCTTTTATTTTTTTCTCTCTTCTATTTAGGCTGGTGTACTTTCCCCCAGAGGGCTTCAAGCCCATTCCCTCTAGGCTCTTCCTGCCTCTTTTCCACCAGTGTCTCAGGCTACTGCAGTTTCACCTCACCTCTCTTTCCAGCACTGGTGAGGAGAAGACTTCGTAAGTTGGGCTCCAGAGCCATGGGTGTCTGTGTCCTCCACATAGATCTAACATATCCCTCTAATTCTGAAAGAGTTTCCTCTGCAGTTTTTCCCCTAACTCTTCCCTGAGACTTCACTATCTACACTTTTATTAAACTATTTTTTCCTGGACTATCAGTGAGCTCCCTCCATATTCCGCCATCTTGGAGCTCCTCGAGAAGCTGAAATTTTAGGTTTATCATTGAAGCATGTTGGGGAGAGGAGTTTTGAGAAATGCTCACATGTCCATTCAAATCCCAAAGGGGCTAGCTTCTAGAATTCCAGCCTAATGTTTGAATTTCCAGGAACAGAAGGTGTTTTGAGATGCTTTTCTCAAAGCCCTACTCATTATATTTCCTGCGTTTCATTGAATCAAGCTAGAAATTCAGACTCATATAGGCACAAAGACATAAGAAATGTGTTTTTGATGAGCATATTGTTCTCCTTAAAAAGATTAAAAAAGGAAAAGTAGTAAGAGTAAGCAATTATCATTTGCTGGTATAGACTTCATGTTCTCCATATTATCCAGAGGGAAACATTATTAAGTTTCCAGGCTTTAAAGGACTCCAGCATATTTGTAATCTACACATTCCTCTGGATTAAGTCAACATTTTTGTTTTCTTATTTAAATTTGGTTGTGATACCAAACAAAGGAGTCTAAGTAACAAAGTATGTTATCCCATAGGGATATTCTTTGTTCTTATATTTATGCAATAGTTAAAAATAAGATTAGTAATGATTTATTATTATTTATTTATTAAGTGACTGAATGTTGTCTATGTCATTTTTTATCACATGAGAAAAAACTTTTTAAAACTCATGTGCTAAATTCAATGCCTCCATGAAATGAATATCTAAGTATTAAGGCTCTGCAATATATGGGCTGTATAGAAAGATCTCCAATAAAGGAAAACATTTGTTATTTTAAGATCAAAGAAGAGATGGTTATCAGTCAGAGAGATAGGAGAATGAGTTCTTGTACTAGTCACAGGCATCAACATGACAGAAAATAAATGTAAGACTTTGAAACTGTGCCTATGGACTATTTAAGAAATTCAGATTAAAAATCTAATGAAAGATAGAGAGCCCAATATCTAAACCAAAGACTTTATCTGAACCCATACAGATAAATACCAAGAAGCAGGCCATCATGTGCAAGTAGAAACATACTGAAAGATCAAATCAATTCTAGGGGGAGCACATCCCATAAAAAACAGGTCAGACTTATATTGCTGCATATCAAGTGGAAAATAAAATTTTTTATCAGGGTTAAGTATAATGAAACATAAAGAAGTAATGACCTGAATGAGTCATTTGATTATCTATTATATACAATTATCCTTTCTAAATGTCTTAGGAAGTATAACTTTATTCTGTAATGCCACAAACATCTAGGAATTTACCTGTATCTTTGAGAAAAATGATAAGATTAAAATAATTTAAGAGAAGGGGGAAAATTTTGAAGTATAAAATCAGACTCATCATGGAAACTGTACAGTGAGGACAGGCATAAAGGTAAAGTAAAAAAACGGTGTGATCAAATAATTATTCACTTTCCAGATAAAATGAATGTGTTAATTACAATAATTTTTAATTTTAATATATGTATTTGTAAAGTTTAAAGTAATATTTGTGAAAGATTGTGACCTACTTATATTTTAATAGGATGTAATAGATAAAATTATGGCATCATTGGGTGTATTTAATGTGTAATACAATACAACACCAAAAAAATAAACCACTTAGATTTCATGCAAGTATAAAAGAATAAAACTGTAAAAGAGCTTATAAATTTAATCAAAAATTTAATCAAAATTCTGTACTGAAAATAGCATCTTAAATATATTTATATGCCACAAAGATGGTGGAAAGAAAATCTCAAATCATCTTTCCCTCCATGGACCCACAGATTCAACAACAAAATAATAACTTTGTACTTGAGAGACCCCTGGACCCCAGGTGACCACTGAAAATCACTCTGCAGCTAGCATAATTATGTGATACCTACTTCCTGCCCCCATAAGCTTCATCCTTAGCACAGTGCTATATGATCAGGAAGAAATCCCCAGCTCCAAGCTTCTCCTTGAGGATGGAAGGAAAGGACTGCAACATATGTCTAACATTTTCTAATTATTCTGGAGTCTGTCCAAGGTACTTGCTTCAGTTTCAGACGAATTAGAGTACTGACAGAATCTAGTGTACTCTAGATGCCAAGAGACCACCGAGAATAAAGACAGTGGTTTGAACTGGCAACATAGCACAAAGAATTCCACCCTTTAGCTCAGTGCAAAGTGAGCATGTTATTACACGACAGCTCCCACCTCTCTAGGAAGGGAAAGAAGGGACTGGACCACATATTCAATGTTGTGGTTATTATGAGACTGTCCAAGTTCCTAGCTTCCATCATGCTTGTCTTAGAGTGATGACAGGATCTAATATACTCTAGACATCAGGGGACCACAGAATCCAACAGAAGTTTGAAAGTTTTGACCGATTAGTGAGGGTCTTCTCCTATACAAAGCCAATCTGATGCAAAAATATTGAAAAAAAGATTCACAGAAGAGGAAAACATTTTGCAAATAAAGAAGCTGGAGCTGGCTTTGTAGCACTGATGGTTAAACCTCCACTTGGTTTGCTGGCATCCTGTATGAATGACAATTTGAGTTCTAGCTGCTCCACTTACAATTAGCTCTTTGCCAATGCGCCTGCGAAAGCAGCAGAAGACAGTCCAATTGCTTTGGCCTCTGCCACCCATGTGGTTGATAAGGATGGAGTTTCTGGCTCCTAACTTTGACCTGGCCCAGCCCCAAACTGTGGCAAGCTGGGGACAAACCAATGGATGGAAGGTCTCTTTCTCTCTGTGTAACTCTGACTTTCAGATAAATCAATCTTTCAAGAAAAAAGATGAATCTGCAGAAATGAACACTAATGAAATGATATATATGACTTAGCACACAGAATTTAAAATAAATATCATAGAGATACTCACTAAAGTCAGGAAAACAAGATAAAATAGAAAATATGGAAAAGTATCAACCAGAAACCATAGAGATAAAGAATATAAAAACTGAGGAAAAACAAAAAACAGCAAAAGAATCCCCCAGAATACAAGATCAAGAAAAAAGGATTGGTCAACTCAAGGCAGGTCATTGAAAATTATTTATGCAAGGTAACAAAAATAAAATAGAATAAAAATGGTGAAAATAATTCAGGAACTCTCAGGATACCATCAAGTGGACCAGTATATGTATTATGGAATGTATAAAAGGAGACCACAGAGATAAAGGGGCAGCAAATATATTCAACAAAATTATAGTCAAAGACATGCCAAAGGGGGCAGCTTTGTGCTGTAGTGAATTAAGCCATTTCTTCCAACACTAGCATTCCACACTGGTGGACTGGTACAAGTTCAGCCACTCTGCTTCCCTTCCTGCTTCCTGCTAATAGGCCAGGAATAGCAGCAGCAGATGGTCCAAATACTTGGAGTCCTGCCACTCATGTGGGAGATGAAGATGGAATTCCTGGCTCCTGGCTTTGGCATACCCCAGACCCAGACATCAATGATGAGACCATATAGGAGTGAAACAGCAGATGGAAGATATCTCTCTCTCTCTCTCTGTTTCCCTCTCTCTCTACTTCCCAACTCCCCTCCACCCTGACTCCCTCCCCCCTTTTCAAAATAAATAAATAGGTATTTAAAAAAATCTGCCATATCTGATGAAGAAAAAAGAAACCAGAATTCACAAAGTTCAAAGGATAACAAATAAGGTGAACTAAAAGAAATTCACTCATGCAGATTGTAGTAGAATTATCAAAAACAAAAGAGAATCTTGAAACGGGGAAAAGGAATGATTTGTCAGAGGACCTGGATTCAGGTCCTGTCTCTGCTCCAGATTCTGGATTCCTGTTAACGCAAATCCTGGGAGATAGCACTGATGTCTTTAGTACTTGTGTCTATGTCACATACACAGGAGGCCTGGGTTGAGTTCCCAGCTTCTAACTTCAGCCTGCTCCAGTCACAGGTGTTGTGGGCACTTGGTACCTGAATCAGCAGACAAAAGCCTTTCTCTGTCGGTCTCTTTGTCCATTTTCCTCTCAAATAAATAGTTTTTTTAAATGAAAGCACTAGTAAGACTTCTTATGAACAAAAGCTGAGAGAGTTCAACACCACAAGTGCTTCCCATAAAATGTTAAATCTTCAATTTGAAATTACAGGATGCTCAGGGACCGGTGCTATGGCGTAGTGGGTAAAGCCACTGCCTGCAGTACTGGCATCACGTATGGGTGAAGTTCTAGTCCCAGCTGCTCCACTAATAATCCAGCTCTCTGCTATGGCCTGGGAAAGCAGTAAAGATGGTTCAAGTCCCTGGGGCCCTGTGCTTGCGTGGGAGACCTGGAAGAAGCTCCTGGCTCCTGGCTTCGGATAGGTGCAGCTCTGGCCACTGCAGCCATTTGGGGAGTGAATCAGTGGATGAAAGATTTCTCTCTCTCTCTCTCTCTCTCTCTCTCTCTCTCTCTCTTTCTCTCTCTGTGCCTCTGCTTCTCTGTAACTCTTTCAAATTTAAATAAAATCTTAAAGAAATTAAAGGATGCTCAACAATAATAGAAAAGCACACAGAAATATAAAATTTTATGATAAAGGCCATATATACAGACAAATAGAGAATATTGTAATACTTCAACAGTTATGAGTAAATCATTTTTAATTCTATTATGAAAGCTTTTTAAACGATTTTCTTATTTATTTGAAAGACAGAATTACAGAGAGTAAGGAAGAGACAGAGAGAGAAAGAGAGTGAGAGAGTACTTTCATCCATTGGTTCACTCCCACAAAGACCTCCATGGCTAGGGTTGGGCCAGGCCAAAGCTAGGGACCTGGAACTCCATCCAGGTCTCCTACATGTGTGGCAGGGGCCCAAACATTTGGGCTGCCTTCTGCTGCTTTCCTAGGCACACTAGCAAAGAGATGGCTCTGAAGCAGAACAACCAAGATAAACCCATGCTAAGATGGGATGCCAGCATCACAGGCAGTGCCTTAAGCCTCTGTGCAACAACACTTGCCCCTAGTATGAAAGTTTTAAAAATTTATTTAAAATAACTATTAAACTATATCAATGGATACACAATATATAATATGTAAGTTGCAACATCAATTACATAGGATGTTGGAAGAGAAAGTATAGAATTTTTATGTAATTAAGTGTTTATCAGCATAAAATAGTCTATTACAACTATAAGTTGCTTCATGTAAGACTCACGGCAATGAAAAAAAAATATCTATAGTTATATAAAAGAAAACAAAAAGAGAATCATGGCCTGGCAACACGATGAAATCAACAAAACACAAAAGAAGATATGCAAGGGGCCAGCACTGTGGAGTACCGGGTAAAGCCACCACCTGCAGTGCCAGCATCCCCAGTGGGAGACAGTTTGACTCCCGGCTGCTTCACTTCCATCCCAGCTCTCTGATATGGCCTGGGAAAGCAGTAGAAGATGGCCCAAGTCCCTGGAAGAAGCTCCTGGCTCCTGGCTTTGGATAAGCGCAGCTTCGGCCATTGCAGACAATTGGGGAGTGAACCAGCAGTTGGAAGCCCTCTCTCTCTTTCTCTCTTCCTCTCCTTCTCTCTCTGTGTAATGTGTAACTCTGACTTTCAAATAAATAAATATTAAAAAAAGAGGATATGAGAGGAATAGAGGGACAAAGGAACAGTGAGACAGTCTGGAAATAATTAGCATAATGGAATTAGTTCCCTACAAATAATTATTTCAAATGTATATAGACTTAATTACTCAATAAAAAGACATAAATTAGCAATATGGATTAAAAATTACATATGCAAATACATGCAGTCTTCAGTCACTTTAGTTATAAGGGACATATAGAGGCTGACAGTTAAGATACAGAACAAGCTCTTCCACTCCAAGGCAGACAATAGGAAGCAGGGCTGACTTTACTTATAATAGCCACAATAGTCTTGAAGTCAAAACCTTTCATATAAGACAATGAAAGACATTATCTTATAATTAAAAAATCAGTTCACCAGAAAGATAGCAGAGTTAAAAATCTGTATACAACGGCATCAGAACAACTAGTACATAAAATGAATACTGACAGAACTGGAGAAAGACTAAATGGTAATGCTATCATAGTAGGAGACATCTTGATTTTCAATAATGGATAAACCATCCTGAGAGAAATTAAAAAAGGAATAACTAGACTAGGACAATGCTGTAGACATGATGAGTCTCCTGGATGTAGAAAGGATATTCAAGCCAACAATAATAGAATGTAGTGTTGGCAGCACACAAAGAACATTCACAAAGATGCATCACACATTAATTCATAAAATAAGCCTTTACAAATATGAAAAAAGTGAAATTACACAAGTGTCTTGTCCATTCACAAAAGAATGAAACTAAAAATCAATAACCAAAAAAACTAGAAATGTAACTCACATATAAAGATTAAAAATTCATTTTTAGTCATTTATTTATAAATTTTGAAAGTATAACTTTTGGATTATAGGATTTCCCCCCATAACTACCCTCCCACCCACAAACAATCCCATTTCCAACTCTCTCCCATCCCATGCTTCATTAAGATTCATTTTTAATTATCTTTATATACAGAAGGTCAACTTAGTATATACTAAGTAAAGATTTCAACAGATTGCACCCACACAGAAACACAAAGTATAAAGTACTGTTTGAATATGAGTTTTAATGTTAATTCACATAGTACAACACATTAAGGACAGAGATCCTACATGGGGAGCAGGTGCACAGTGACTCCTGTTGTTGATTTAACAATTGACACTCTTATTTATGACATCAGTAATCACCCGAGGCTCTTGTCATGAGCTGCCAAGGCTATGGGAGCCTCTTGAGTTCACAAACTCTGACTTTATTTACACAAGGCCATGACCAAAATGAAAGTTCTCTCCTCCCTTCTGAGAAAGGCACCCCCTTCAAGAAGTCAAAGAAGAAATTAAAAGCACAATTAGAAAACATCTTGAGGCAGATGAAAATGCAAACAGAACATACAAAATTTAAGGACTGCAGCAAAACTGTACTAAGAGGGAAGAGTATAGCAATAAATAATAAACAGTATTAGAAAAAGGACTACTCAAATAAGCAGCTTAACCTAACAGTGGAAAAAACAAAACTAGAAACAGAAAAACAAGCAAATAGCAACATTAGCATAAGGTAAGAAGTAAAAATTAGAGTAGAAATAAATGAAATAGGAAACAAAAAAAATGAAATTAAAGGCTGAATTTTCAGAAAGATAAACAAAAGTGGCTGTTGTTAAGTGAACAGACACAAAAATCAAAATATTCACATAAATAAAATCAGAAGTGAAAGTGGAACCTTTATAACAGGAATTAAAAGTATCAAAAGAGACTATATGAATGATTTTTGACAACAAATAGGATAACCTGGAGAAAAGGAATACATTCTTAGAAACATACTATCAATACTGAATCATGAAGAAACAGAAATTCAGAGCAGACCAATAATGAATAAGGAGATTAAATAAGTAATTAAAAACCAAGCAATAAACAAAAGCCCAATTGGTATATTCTACCAAATATTTACTCATTTTACATTTTTAAAATTTATTTGAGAGACAGAGAGATGGGGGAGAGACAGAGAAAACAGATCTTCCTTCTGCTGGCTCACCCTGCAAACTGCTGGGTCTGGACTGACCTGTAGCTGGGAGCACAGGACCCAGTCCAGGTCTCTCATATGATTAGCAGGATCCCAACTACTTGAGCCACTAACTGTTGCCTTTTAGCATTAAAGAAAGCTTAGCATTAGCAGGAAGTTGGAATTAGAAACAGAGCTGAGACTCAAACCCAGACACTGGTATAGGAGGTAGGCATCCTATAATCCTTAGCTACTGGTCCAAATGCTCACCCTTTTACCAAACATTTAAACAAAGATTGACATCATTCCACCTCAATCTCTTCTAAAAAATTTAAAAACACAGAATATTTCAAACTTATTTTATGAGGTCAGTATTACCCTGATTCCAAAAATAGACAAAGATGTTATAAGAAAGCTAAAGCACAATATTTCTGATTAACTTAGATACAAAAATCCTCAATAAGATACTAGCAAACTGAATTCAATAGCACAGTAAAAAGTATCTTATACCATGATTGTGTTTGGGGGGAACCAGCAAATATGAGATCTCTCTCTGTTTCTCTCTCTCTTCCTCTCTCTCCCTGCCATTCAAATAAAATAAATAAATATATAACATAAAATAAGATAAATAAATATATAAATAATATATATATAATATATTATATTTTGTATATGATATATAATATATATTTTATATTTATGTACAAATATATACATGGTATATAATATAATAATATATAATATACATAAATATATAGTATATAACATACAATATATAGATATATAATAAATATACATAAATATACAATATTTTATATTGTATATTATATATTAAGTATATAATAGATAACATATATTAAATATATATACAAAATATATTTTCAATAAAATATATATAAATAAAAATAAAATAAATAAATATATAAAATTCCAAAGATAAATTAATCCCATTATAATAGAACCAAGAGTAGGGTTTATCTCTGGAATACAAGAGTGATTCAACATATGACAATTAATAAATTGGGATCAGCAGATTAACAACCTGGGTCATCAAAATCCCATATCAGGCCACAGGATCAACTCCTAGTTGCTCCACTTCTGAGCCAGCTCCCTTCTAATATGCCCGGGAAAGCAACTGGAGATAACCCAAGTGATTGGGCCCCCTGTTCCCACCTGGATGGAAGACTTAGATGGGGTTCCTGGGCCTTACCCAGGCCTCACCATTGCAGCCACTGGTGGAGTAAACCAGCAGATGGAAGATCTGCTTTTCTATGTCTCTCCCTCTCTGTCACTTTGGATTTCAAATAAATAAAATAAGTCTAATTTTTTAAAAAAAAGATCTAGTGTAAATAATCCTAAAAAAACAAAACTAATAAATGTGAAACACCATGTGAACAAAATGAACAATAAAAATTATATGATCATCTCAGTGGATTAAAAAAAAAAGTATCTAAAATGTAATGATTTTCCCAGTAATAACTCTCACTAAAAATAAAAAGAAACTACCTAGATGAAAATAGATCTTAGTAAAAAACAAGACTGGGAACAGGAGAGGGAAGAGGATGATGGGCAGGAGTGCGGGTGGAAGGGCGTGTACAGTGGGAAGAATTACTATGTTCCTAAAGTTGTATTTATGAAATGCATGCAAATAAATAAAAAAGAAAGAAAGAAACTACCTCAATATAATAAAGGTTTTATATGAAAGGTGTCCAAATAACTTCAAACTCTATGGTGAAAAACTGATGGTTTTTCATCTAAGACAAGGAAAGGTTAAAAGTGTCTGCTCTCAACACTAATAAAAAACACAGTTGTGAAAGTACAGGTACTAGAACAATTAGGCAATAAAAAGAAATATGAGGCATTCAAATTGGAAAGGAAAGAGTAAAATTATCTCTTTATATTTGACATGATCTTAAATGTAGAAAATCCAAAATCTCAACAAAAAGAAAGATATGATTAATAATTCAATAAAGTTCCAAGGTACAAGATCAATGTTTGAAACTCAATTGTCTTTTTATTACATCACCAACAAATTATCCAACAGAAAATTAAGAAAACAATCCCAGGGAATGGGGGGTTGGGAGGACTACCAGGGTAATGTTTGGCAAAGCAACTAAAATGTAGCTTGGGATGCCCACATTCCAGCTAAGAGTGATTGGGTTCAGTTTTTGGCTCTGTTCCCTTTTCCAGCTTTCTGCCATTGCACTCTCTGGGAGGCAGCAGAAGATAGCTTAGCTATTTGAATCCCTGCCACCCAAAAGGGAGACACAGATTGAACTACTGGCTCCTGAGTAAAGCATGGCACTACCCCACTCTTGTGGCCAAATAGGAGATTTCTCTCTCTCTCTCTCTATCTGCCATTCAAATAAAATAAATAAAATTTTCAAAATGAAAATAATCCCATTTATAATGGAATCAAAACATTTAACACCTAGTGATAAACTGAACCAGAGAAGTGAAAACTAGTACATTGAAAACCATAAGCCATTGAAAATAAATAAAAAGACATCCTGTGTTCATGGGTTGAAGAATTAATGTCATTAAGATAGTTATACCATCCAAAGCTATCTATAGATTCAGTGTAATACTTATCAAAACTCTATAGAATTTTCAAAGAAATTCTAAGAACAATTCTAAAATTCATAAAAAATTACAAAGATCCCAAATAACTGAAATAATCTTGAAAAAGAACACAACTGTAGGCATCATATTTCTGAATTTCAAAATATAAATAACAGTATAAATAAGGCTACAATAACTAACTAACTATGGTACTGGCATAAGGACAGATACACAGATTAGTGTAACAGAAGAAAGACAAGAAACAAACTCATCCATACACAATAAGCAGATCTTTGACAAAGTTTCCAAGAATATACAATTGGAGAAAGATAGTCTCTTCAGCCAATGATATTGGGAAAGCTGGATGTTGATACTTAAAATAATGAGATTGGACTCTTACATTAGTTTGTACATTAAAAATCTACTGTAAATTGAGTAATGACTTAGACATAAATACTTGAAATGGTAAAACTCCAACAAGAAAATTTGGGGAAACGTGTAACAGCACTATTGCAATGATTTCTCACATGTGACACTAAAAGCACAAGCAACAAAGGTAATAATAGACAAGTGGGACTGCCTTAAACTAAAAAGTTTTTGCACAGTAAACAGTTAACAGAGTGAAAAGGCAATCTACTGAATGACAGAAAGTATTTGCAAACAATATATGATAAAGGCTTAATATCCAAAATATATAAGGAACACTTTCAATTCAATAGCAAAGAAAAAAGAAATATGATGAAAAATAAGCAAAGAACTTGAATAGACATTTCTTCAAAGAAGGTATACAAATGGCCATAGGGTATGTGAAAATATACTCAACATTGCTAATCACTGGGAGAAAACAAATCAAAAACTAAATGAGATATCATCACACATCTGAGAGAATGGCAATCATGGAAAAAAGAAAAAAAATAGGTGTTGATAAGAATATGGACAATTTGGATCCTTTTATATTTTTGGTGAGAATTTAAAAATAGCACAGCTGGTAGAAAACAGTATGGAGGTTCCTCAAAAATGTAGACATAGAAGCAGCACGTGACCCAGCAATTCTACCTTGGAATATATCCAAAAGAGTTGAAAGCAGGATCTCACTAGGTATTGGCACTGTCATCTCACTGTAACATTATTCACACTAATCAAGGTGTGGAAAGTAAATATATGCTTGTGGACAGATATACATACAATGGAATATGACTTAGTCTTTTTTAAAAAGAAATTCTGTTGTTTGCAACAATGTGAATGACTCTTGAGGACATTCTCCTAAATGAGAGGATAAATACTTCATGATACCACTTTGATTAGGGACTTAAAATAGTCAAATACATAGAAGCAGAGGGTAGACTAGTGGTTGCCAGAGATTAAGAGCAAAGAGGATGAAAATTGCTACTCAATTGATATAAAGCTTCATATGCAAAAATGATGAAGTTCTACAAATCTACTTTACAGCATTGTGTCTACAGTTAATATGCTTCCACTATGAGTATAAACCTTGCATTAAGGATTAGCAAAATAATTATTTTTAAAGAGTAACGGAAACATTTAATATGGAACTATGTATACTGTATTTACATAACAGAACTTAACATAAGTTAATGTGTTTTTTTTTTTTTTTTTTGACAGGCAGAGTTAGACAGTGAGAGAGAGAGACAGAGAGAAAGGTCTTCCTTCCGTTGGTTCACTCCCAAATGGCCATTATGGCTAGCGTGCTGCGCTGATCTGAAGCCAGGAGCCAGGTGCTTCTCCTAGCAACTGGGACAGAATCCGGCGCCCCAACTGGGATTAGAACCCCGATGCTGGCACTGCAGGCAGAGGATTAGGCTAGTGAGCCGCGGCGCCAGCCAACATAATGTTTTTTTTTTTTTTCTATTTATTTCAGATACAGAGAGAAAGAGACAGAAAGAGGGAGAGATAGATCTCAATATCCACTAATTCACTCTTCAAATGCCCACAACAGTCAGAGCTGGGTGAAGCCAAAACCAGGAGCCAGAACCTGAATCTTATATAGGTGTCAGGAACCCAAATACTTCAGCCATCACCACTACCTCCCAGGGTCTGCAACAGTGGGAAATTGGAGCCAGTATGCAGAGCCTAGATTCAAACCCAGGTACTTCCATATGGGATGTAGGCATTTTAACTAGCAAGATAAATGCCCAACCAGAATTTATTCATTTTTTAATTTTTTAGTGCTAACTTTTGGAAGAAAAAAAAAAAACACTTCAATGAAACAGGTATAAAATCAGAAGTCTGACCAAAAAAACTGTCATAAAACCATATCATCTCTTTTTTAATTTTTTTTTTAAATTTTTGACAGGCAGAGTGGACAGTGAGAGAGAGACAGAGAGAAAGGTCTTCCTTTGCCATTGGTTCACCCTCCAATGGCCGCCGCGGTAGGCGCGCTGCGGCCGGCGCACCGCGCTGATCCGATGGCAGGAGCCAGGTGCTTATCCTGGTCTCCCTTGGGGTGCAGGGCCCAAGGACTTGGGCCATCCTCCACTGCACTCCCTGGCCACAGCAGAGAGCTGGCCTGGAAGAGGGGCAACTGGGACAGGATCTGTGCCCCGACCAGGACTAGAACCCGGTGTGCTGGCGCCGCAAGACGGAGGATTAGCCTAGTAAGCCGCGGCGCTGGCCACATATCATCTTAAAATATGCGTATCCTGTGACGAATTGAAAATACCTGAGAGGTTTAAAAAATTAAGAAGGAAATATTAATTGGAGAAGAAAAAGAGAAATACAAAGATATGCATCAGAATGAAAACAATTGTGAAAGGGCAGAGCATTGTATTTGATAGTGAGAGCAGGACATTTTGCAATGTATATGTGCTGCCAAAGCAAGCATGTGCAGGACAATTTGCAGTGAAATATGAAAGATATGTAGAAAATTAATGAATGTATTATGAGCTGGTGGTGTGGCCATCGTGGATTCTGTATTTGCTACCAACCTTTAGCAATGATTGAGTTTAAATTCAATAATAAACAATATGATCAAAGCATAGCTATCCATAAATTTGACTGTCAGTTTTGTAATTGATAATGTAAAAGTCACCCAGGCCAAGGTGCCCTGGCAGTGGAAGAAAAGACTTTCAGGTTTCCTTCCTTTGTCGAGAGGGGAAAGATCATCTGTTTGCAAGCTTGCCTTATTTAGTAATTCTGAGATTGAAATCTTTAAGTGAGTTATCTCAATAAAATAGTTCAAATACACACATCATCATCTAAAAAATATTTTCTTTTTATTTTCAGTAGAACAGAGCAGTTATGTTGAATGGCAAATTCATCTTGCTTTATAGAAAGCAATGGCATCCATTTTCACCTAACAAATATAAAAAATGCTTTTAAAAATAGCCACAGAGAGCAAGGCATTATCTCAAAACTATATGAGTTATGGATGAAATGTAGTTAGGTTGCAGATAAGAGGTATAAAATCTCTATTATTTACAGAATTCTTCCTACATAACTGAAAACAAGGAAGAAAAGCAAGAATATACCAACATCTTCACTGCCACAGTGAAAAATGAAATGATACAGGTGTTTAACCTGCATGCAAAAGTCTTAATACTTGCTGACAGTTGATTTAACTTTTTAATTTTCATCTCGGCTTAAGAAATTCATTTCAGAGACAGAATCGTCAAGAAGAATATTTGAAGTTTGTTTTGCTTTCTCAATCCTCCCATTTTGTTCATTGACATTTCTATGCCTCATACCTTCTGTTTGTTTTCTCTTATCTGAATTCTCCTTTGAGTTTTCTGATCCAGAGTTCTCACTACTTAAAGCCATACATTGATTCACTCATCTATTATAATAATGCACTTTTAATTATTGCAAATTCAACCAATTGTATTCATTTGACTTCTTGTATTTTGGGTTTTTCTCAAAATGTAATCTCTCTTTGGCTTCACTCTTGTCTCTAGGTGTCAGGATAATAGCTTCTCAGTCAATAAAATACTTGCAAGTGTAAAAAAGAATTCTTAGACACTATTAAATACAGAGTGACATTCATTTTCACATATCTGTATTTATTTACATTTATCATTTTATTTATTCCCTCAAAAATACTATGCTGACTCAATTAATGTTGATTGCTCAAAAGTATAATGTTAGTAAAGTATCTTAGGCCAAGAAAATTTGAATACATTCTATTTTTTTTTTGTGGAAACATTTGGCAGTGAGAGTATATTTCTGAAAATAATTGCTAAATATTTTTGGAAGACAGAAAAACTAGGAAAACACTGAGAACATCCTTCCTTACTAAAAAAAACACACAAATATTTCACTCATTTTTATGGCAGAATCCAAAGTTTATTACTCTAGCAGTCTCCCAGCATTCAATTAATGTTGAGAAATATTGATGTTGCCTGGGATCAACTCTGCAAACTTCTCTAGAGATAAAATAGGCATAACACATTAGATACGGATTGCTTTAGCAACTAGGGTACTTTGATGTGAGTATAATGACTTGACTTCAGAATATTTCAAATACTGTTCACATCAAGTGTGTACCCCTTGATAAAAGACAATATACTAAAACAATTTTTTAAAAAGAACAACAATAAAGTCATTCAGAGGAATTACTAGAACAAAAACTTACTGAGAAGCACAAGACAGGCATAAGTGAATATATGCTCATATACTGTGCCTTTCTAAAAAGTAATTCTGCAACCCCAGAACATGCCTTTCATGTTTTCAGTTATGTTAATGAAAGTGACTCAGGAATCATGAGGGGGGGAAACACTGGGTGTGGCAATGATTCCAACAATATGATTTTTAGGATGTGAGGAACCCAAATGTAGTATTAAAAGCCAAAAATTAGGTCCAGGTGTTTCTAAAAGCCTAATGGAAGTCAGATAATTTCTATGCTATACTTTTATTGCACAGTCAGTAATTTGTCACCCTAAAAATTATATATGGGGAAATAATTTCATATATACATGAGGTCAAAGGGGCAAATAAAAGAGGGGAAGAATTTGGAACCATTGGACTAGACTATTTCTAATAGCTAAAAATTCTAGCTGGACTGGAAATTTTCTAAACCTTAACCACTTGTCCCTCTGTGTTCAAGAACATAATCACACTAAAGAGATGGAGCCAAAATTGCCAAAAATACTCTGAAGCTGATACTTTGGAAAAAATAACCTGTTATCATTTACCAGGCTTCTTATCAACATGTGATTGAGTATTCAAGTATATTCAATATCATAAAACTATCTTAATAAGGCTGAAAATATAGACCAATTTCCCTGATGAACTTGGATGTGAAAATCTTTGGCAAAATACTGGCTAATCAAATCCCACAACACATCAGAAAGATTAATCACCCAGACCAAATGAGATTTATCCATTATGCAGGAATAATTCAACATACACAAGCCAATAAATGTGATACATCACATTAGCAAATCAAAGAATTAAAAACATATGATTATCTCAATATATGTAGGGAAACATTTGATAAACAGAATATCCTTTCATGACAAAATTGGGTATAGAAGGAATATTCCTCAACACAATCAGCATCTTTTTGAATAGGGGTAAGTTGGAAGCATTGCCACCGAGATCCACAATCAGACAAGGATGCCCACTCTCACAATTACTGTTCAATTTAGTTCTGGAAGTTTTAGCCAGAGCCAAAAGGCAAGAAAAAGAAATCAAAGTGTGCAAATTGGAAGTGAGGGAGTAAAATTATCCCTGTTTGCAGATGGCATGATTCTATATATAGGGGAACTAAAGGACTCCATGAAGAGACTATTGGAACTCAAAGGAGAGTTTGATAAAGTTGCAGTATAACAAACACACAAAAATCAATAGCCCTCGTATATCCAAACAATGCCTCGACTGAGAAAGAACTTGTAAGATAAGAATCATTCATGATAGCTATAAAAATTTAAATACTTTGATATAAATTTAACCAAGGATGTGAAAAATCTCTACAAACAAAATTATGAGACACTAAAGGAAGAAAGAGAAAAAAATATAAAAAAAGGAAAAACCCTCCATGTTTATGGATTGGAGGAATTAATATCATCAAAATGTCCATACTGCTAAAGCAATTTATAGATTAAATGTTACCCAAACAAAATACCAAGGACAGTCTTCTCAGATCCAGAAAAAATGAAGCTAAAATTCATCTGGAAACACAAGAGGCCTAGATTAGCTAAAACAATCTTAAAAAAAAAAAAAAAAAAAAAAAAAAAAAAAAAAAAAAAAAAAAACCAGAGGCAATACAATACCAAATTTCAAGACATACTACAGAGGGGCCAGCGCTGTGGCGCAGCAGGTTAAAGCCTTGGCCTGAAGTGCTGGCATCCCATATGGGCATTGGTTCTAGTCCCAGCTGCTCCACTTCCTATCCAGCTCTCTGCTGTGGCCTGGGAAAGCAGTAGAAGATGGCCCAAGTCCTTGGGCCCCTGCACCCTCATGGGAGACCCGGAAGAAGCTCCTGGCTCCTGGCTTCAGATCAGGGCAGCTCCGCCCATTGCGGCCAATTGGGGAATAAACCATTGATGGAAGAACTCTCTCTCTCTTTTTCTCTTTCTCTCTCTCTCTCCCCCTCCCTCTCCCTCTCTTTCTCCTTCTCCTTCTCCTCTCTCTGTGTAACTCTGACTTTCAAATAAATAAATAAATCTTTAAAAAAGACATACTACAGGACAGTTATAATCAAAACAGCCTGGTACTGACACAAAAAATAGACTTGTAAACCAATGGAACAGAATAGAAATCCCAGAAATCAATCCAAACAGCTGACAAATGAGCTATAGTCAATCCCCAGGAAACAGACACCCTGTTTAACAAATGGTGCTGGGAAAATTGGATCTCTACATTCAGAAATATGAAACAAGACCCCTACCTTAAACCTTATACAAAAATCAACTCAAAATGGACCAAAAATCTAAATCTACAACCTGATACCACCAAATTACTAGAAGAAAACATCGACGAATCTCTGCATGACATTGATATAGGCAAAGAATTCCTGGAGAAGATCCTAGAATTACAGGCAATAAAAGCAAAAATAGATAAATATAATGCTAAGAAGCTTCTGCAATGCAAAGGAAACAACAAAATGAAGGGGCAACTGACAGAATGGGAGAAAATATTTGCAAACTATAAAAATGATAAAGGATTATTATCCAAGATCTATAAAGAGCTCAAGAAACTCAATAGCAACACCAAAACAAATAATCCAGTTAAATAAATGGATGAAGGGTATGAACAGGCATTTTTCAAAGGATAAAACACAAACGGCCAACAGACATGAAAAATTGCTCAGGATCACTAGCCATTAGGGAAATGCAAATAAATATCATCTGCTTAGGAAGATACTTTGTTAAGAAAAGAATACAGCAAGTTACAAATTTCAAGAGAACATTTGCAAAAGACATATCTGAAAAAGGACTTATACTAATATCTACAAAGAATTCTTAAAACACAAAATGGAAAACTTCAATTAAAAAATGAACCAGAGTGTATAATAGGCATAAGACTGATAGACACTAAAAAAGAATATGAAAGAATGTTACACATCATATGTCATCAGGGACATAAAAAAATAAAACAATGAAGTACCACTACACAAGCATTAGGATGGTCAAAGCAGAAACATTGACAACACCAAATGTCAATGGTGATGTAGAACAGCAGGAATTATCACTCATTGTTGGTGGTGGTAAGGCAATATGGTGCAGGCACTTTGTTATACAGCTCATGTATTACAAAACTAAACATATTCTTGCCATACAAGAAAACAATCGTGATTCTTGGTAATTACTCAAAGGAGTTGAAAACAGGTCCACAGGAAAACCTCCACATGAGGTTTAACACTGTAATTCATAATCGCCAAAACTTAGAAGCAAACAAAATATCCTTCATAGGTGAATGGGTAAATTAACTCTGGCATTGCCGAAGAATTGACTGTTATTCAGCACTGTGAAGACTAATGTAGAGACAATGAAAAGATCAGTATTTGCCAGGGACTGAATGGGATGACAGATGAATAAGAAAAGCACAGAGAATTAGAGCAGTGAAAACACTTTGAAGGATAAAATCTATACATATAATGGTACACACAAGTCAATATGTCATCTAAACCCATAGAATATAGTAAACCATACAAACTATGAATTTGGGGTAGGAATGATGTGTCAAAGTGGGTTTATCAATTTATTATAAATGTACCAATCAGATGGAAGATGTTGATCATGGGGGGAAGGTATGAATGAGTAAGAATAGAGATTATATGCAGTGTCTCTGTACCATTCATCTCATTTTGCTGTGAACCTAAAACTGCTGTAAAAATGAAGAGTATTTGAAAATAAAGCATATTTCTGTGGTCTATTTCTATTCCACTGATATATGCTTCTATTCTTCTGACAGTTTTATATTATTTTGATTACTGTAGCTATATACAAAGACTTAATATGAGTAAAGGTGTTATTCTTTCTTGCCAAGATTGTTTTAGGGCTTGCATCTTTCTTCATACAGTTTAAAATAAACTTCATGTGTACTAGGAAAATAACTTTCTAGGATTTTGACCTGAATTGCATTGAACATACAGATCAATTTAATAAGAATTGATATCTTTACTATGTTGAATGTTCTAATCTACACGATTTCAAAATAAATCTTTGATTTTTTTCAACATTTTATAATTTTCAAGAAGAATATCCTGTACATGTTCTGTTGAGCCTACACCTAACCATTTCATTTTCTTTGAGCAATTGTAAATGTTACATTATAACTTTTTCTACATGTTCATTGCTAGTATAAAGAAAGATGGTCAGTATATTTACTAATCATGTACTCTGTGACTGTGTTGAACTCACTTATTAATCTAAAGTGGTTTTCTAGAGTCCTTCGTAGTTTATGCATATAATATACTGTAATCTGCAAGTGGAAATATCTTTTTTTTAATTTTTTTTTTGACAGAGAGAGAGAGAGACAGACAGAGAGAAAGTTCTTCCTTCCGTTGCTTCACCCCCCAAATGTCTGCTACGGCTGGCACGCTGCGCCAATCCGAAGCCAGGAGCCAGGTGCTTCCTCCTGGTCTCCCATGCGGGTGCAGGGCCCAAGGACTTTGGCCATCCTCCACTGCCTTCCCAGGCCACAGCAGAGAGCTGCACTGGAAATAGTCTTACTTATTGTTTTTCAAACTGTATGCATTTAATTTCATTTTCTTGCCTTATTACAATGATTAGAAATCCCAAGGCTATGGTGATTCAGAATTGTGATTGAAAATATTCATGCCTTCCTTTATGTTATGTGAAATCATACATTTTTTTCACTAGTAAGGAAGACGTTAAGGAGGTTAAATAGTTTATTTTTGGCTTTTTTCTGGACGAGGGGTTGCTTTAGTAGAGGTAATTTTAGCATCTCTTCCCATCTTGCTGTATGTTTTTATAATGAATTGGTCTTGGAATTTTGAAAATACTTTTCCTAAAATATTTAACACATTCTTAGTTTATTCTTAAATAATTGGTAATGGTAGAACACATTATTTTTCCAATATTGAATTAGTCTCCCATAACTATAATAAATTTCCACTCTGTCATAATATGCAATCATTTTTAGACATTATTTATTTCCATTTGCTAATATTTTATAGAGTATTTTTGTATCTAAAGTCATTGAAGATATTGATTTGTTGTTTTTGTACAGTGTTTATCTAGCTTTGATATCAGATTAAAATTAACTTGATGCAGAAGTGCCCTTTTCTCTTTTTACTATCTGGAAAACATTGTGCAAATTCTTAATTTTTAGGCAATGTTTGGTAAAATTCTCCACAGAAACAATCCAGTAGAAGATTTAATTTGGAGCAGTTTTTAATTATGAAATCAATTTCTTTAATGGTTGTAGAATTATTCCAATGATCTATTCCATCATGTTTAACAAGGAGTCTCCTATATTGTCAAATTTATAAGCATAAATTTTTTCATACTATGCCCTTCTGTCTTTTCAATGGCTTCTAGACCTTTGATGATGTCTCCTATTTCATCCCTGACATTGGTGAGTATATATTCCCTAATTTTAGTTTAGTGTTTTTAGTGTATCTTTCTATATTGGCTTGCCAGTATTATTGATTTCCTTGAAGTTCCAGCTTTTATATTTTATTCTATTTCTTTTCAATTTTTTGATATCTGGTCCTTTACTATTGCCATCTTTCTTAGTGTTTCTCTTCTTTGATTGAAATGTACATTTCTTATTTCAGAGTTTTTGTTTGTTTGTTTTTAATGTAAGCATTTAGTACTACAAATTTCCCTCTCAGCTCTGGTTTGGTTAACTTTGATATGTTGTGCTTTCATTTATATACACTTTCATTATTTAAAAAAATTTTTTTTAACCGGGTTCTAGTCCTGGTCGGGGCACCGGATTCTGTCCCGATTGCCCCTCTTCCAGGCCAGCTCTCTGCTGTGGCCAGGGAGTGCAGTGGGGGATGGCCCAAGTCCTTGGGCCCTGCACCCCATGGGAGACCAGGAGAAGCACCTGGCTCCTGCCATCGGATCAGTGCGGTGCGCCGGCCGCAGGGCGCCGGCAGCGGCAGCCATTGGAGGGTGAACCAACGGCAAAGGAAGACCTTTCTCTCTGTCTCTCTCTCTCACTGTCCACTCTGCCTGTCAAAAAAAAAAAAAAAGAAAAAAAAAAGAAAAAATAATTTCTTTTTAGACTCCTTATTTGATCCTCAGATTATTTAAAGTATGTTTTTTTGGGGGGCTGGCATTATGGCATAGCCAGTAAAGTTGACACCTGGGAAACCAGCATTCCATATGAGTACCAGTTCGCATCCCAGATGCTCTGCTTTCCATTTGGCTCCCTGCTAATGTCCCTGGGAAAGCAGCAGAAGACAGCCCAAGTGTTTGGGTCCCTGTATCCATGCGGAAGATCAGGAGAAGCTCTTGCCCAGCCGCGGGAGTTGTGGCCATTAGGGAAGTGAACAAGCAGATGGAGGATCTCTTTTTGTCTCCTACCTCTCTGTAACTCTGTCTTAAGATTTATTTTATTTATTCGAAAGGCAGAGTTACAGAGAGAGGTAGAGACAGACAGTTCTTCCATCTGCTGGTTCACTCCCCAGATGGCTGCAACGGCCAGAGTTGCACTGATCCAAAGCCAGGAGCCAGGAGCTTCCTCCAGGTCTCCCACGTGAGTGCAGGGGCCCAAGGACCTGGGCCATCCTCTACTACTATCCCAAGCCATAGCAGAGAGCTGGATCAGAAAAGGATCAGGTGGGACTAGAACCAGTGCCCATATGGGATGCTGGAGCTTCAGGCCAGGGCTTTAACCCACTGTGCCACAGCGTCAGCCCCAATAAAATAAATCTTAAAAAAAAAAATAATGTGTGTTTTTTGATTCTCCATATTTGGTTATTTCCTAGTGTCATTTTGTTATTGAATTTTATGTCAGTTTAATTATGACCAGAATATGCAGAAGATTTTTTTTTTAATTTCTTGAGATTCACTTTTTTTTTTTTTTTTTGGACAGGCAGAGTGGACAGTGAGAGAGAGAGACAGAGAGAAAGGTCTTCCTTTGCCGTTGGTTCACCCTCCAATGGCTGCTGCGGCAGGCACACCACGCTGATCCGAAGGCAGGAGCCAGGTGCTTCTCCCAGTCTCCCACACGGGTTCAGGGCCCAGGCACTTGGGCCATCCTCCACTGCACTCCCTGGCCACAGCAGAGAGCTGGCCTGGAAGAGGAGCAACCGGGACAGAATCCGGCGCCCCAACCGGGACTAGAACCCAGTGTGCCGGCGCCACAGGTGGAGGATTAGCCTATTGAGCTGCAGCGCTGGCCTGAGATTTACTTTTAACTCAAGCCTATTATCAATCTTGGTGAAATTTCTATGAGCAGATGGAAGAACTTATTCAACATAGGTTGGTTGCTTCCCATTCCTTGATTGTTTTTTCAAATCATCAAAATTCATGCTGAATTTTTCTCTGATAGTCTCTCAGTTGCTGAGAAGAGTGTATTGGATTCTCCAATATAATCATCTGTTTTCTCTTTCTCCCTTAAGGCCTATCATTTTTCTTTCATATATTTTGAGGCTCTGCTCTTTGGCATGTGTAGGATTGAAGAATTTTTTTACAGTAGCTTGAAATCCTTGTAGATAATTCCAACATCTAATTCATCTCCATGATGATGCCAGTTGTCTTTTCTCATTCAAGTTTTTATTTTCTTAATACTTGTAATGACAGCGGGTTTTTTTTTTTTGATCTTAGAATTTTTTTTTCCTATTTTTTAAAAACTTTTATTTAGTAAATATAATTTTCCAAAGTACAGTTTATGGATTACAATGGCTTCCCCCCATAACTTCCCTCACACCCGCACCCCTCCCATCTCCCACTGCCTCTCCCCTTCCATTCACATCAAGATTCATTTTCAATTATCTTTATATACAGAAGATCGATTTAGTATATATTACGTAAAGATTTCATCAGTTTGCACCCACACAGAATATAAAGTGTAAAATACTGTTTGAGTACTAGTTATAGCATTAATTCACATTGGACAATGCATTAAGGACAGAGATCCCACATAAGAAGTAAGTACACAGTGACTCCTGTTGTTGACTTAACAATTTGACACTCTTGTTTATGGCATCAGAAATCTCCCTAGTCTCTAGTCATGAGTTTCCAATGCTATGGAAGCCTCTTGAGTTCGCTGACTTCGATCTTATTTCAAAGTGGAAGTTCTCTCCTCCCTTCAGAGAAAGGTACCTCCTTCTTTGATGACCCATTCTTTCCACTGGGATCTCACTCACAGAGACCTTTCATTTAAGTGATTTTTTTTTTTTTTGCCATGGTGTCTAGGCTTTCCATGCCTAAAATTCTCTCATGGGCTTTTCAGCCAGATCCAAGTGCCTTAAGGGCTGATTCTGAGGCCAGAGTGCTGTTTAGAACATCTGCCATTCTATGAGTCTGCTGTGTATCCCATTTCCCAATTTGGATAGTCTCCCTTTTTTATTCTATCAGTTAGTATTCACAGACACTAATCTTGTTTGTGTGATCCCTTTGACTCTTAGACCTATCAGTGTGATCAATTGTGAACTGAAGATGATCACTTGGACTAGTGAGATGGCATTGGTACATGCAACCTTGATGGGATTGTATTGGATCTTAGAAATTTTATCTGCCATCTTCAGAGACACTGTATCCTATTTAAATCATTTATTTTAGAATGAAGGTGCTCTGTTCAGCTTTAGTTTGTGGATCATGGCCTAATTTTGTGGATTGTGGTTCCAATAGGAATTTAATTTTCATCACCTTTTGTACTTTTTTTTTAGATTTCTCATGAGCTTTATATATATAATGTCCCAAAATAAAGCAAGTATAAATTATAAGAGAAAAAAGAAAAAGTGGTGGGTTCTTTAAGATGTGGAATTTCCATGATCTGCTGTATTGAAATCCATTGATCTATTTTGCTATTTGAATCCATCAACAATAGTGTGTTCTTATATGTGGTTCTTAATTGGATCACTTAATCGTTAATTCTATACATACATTTATCTGTTCAATTCCCATCATTCATGCACTAATATTAATTACACATGTTTTTATGTACCCCCTCTTTTTATTTATTTTATTTTTTAAAATTTTTATTTAATAAATATAAATTTGATAAATATAACTTTTGGATTATAGCGGCTTTTCCCCCCATAACCTCCCTCCCACCTGTAACCATCCCATCTCCCACTTCCTCTCCCATCCCATTCTTCATCAAGATTGATTTTCAATATAGAGATAATTGAAAATACACTATTATTTTTGTTAATTGTTTTATCTGGCACTGTCCCTATTGATGCTGCATATGGTTGCAGGCAGGATTTACTAGACAAGGCCATCAGTTGTCTTTTCATGGATGTGACTGGCAGAAATGCCTAGGTGTTGCCTTATTGAATGACATACTTTGAGTCCCCAAACATTCCAAGCTTTTTTAGGGAACTGACGATAAAGACTCCTACACTTTGATCCCTATAAAGTTAACTAAGTAAAGCCTAGGGGGAAGAAATAAGAACACAATAAGCTTATTGATGTATGCTCTGAATTTTAGCCTTTCTCCTACTCTTCTAACTGGTTCCATTACGTAGCAAAACGAAAAGTTCCCTAGTTCACATTAATTTCCAAGAGAAATTTTAACTGTACTAGGGAAAGCATTTTGGTACAACAAGTTAAACCATTGCCTGTGTGACATGGACATCTTACACCAGAGCATTGGATTGAGTACCAGCTGCTCTACTTCCAATTCAGCCCCTGCTATGCATCAGGGAAGACAGTGGGAGACTTGGATGGATTTCCTGGTTCCCAGCTTCAGTGTGACCTGGCTCTGGCTATTGCTGCCATCTGGGGATTGAACCAGTGAGTGAACCAAAAATCATTTTCTCTCTTCCTCTCTCTCTTTTATAGTTCTGCCTTTCAAATAAATAATTTCAAAAAAATTAACTGTGTAGCATTCTTTCAGAAATAACCTATAGCAAAAGAGGGAGGAAGTCAAAAATAAGATTTAGTTATTCATTTTTATCTTGGTCAGTTTTAGATATGAGATTGGTTTGTAACTTTTTTTCTTTCAGCAAAACCTCATTTTTGCAAACTGAAAGCTTCAAAATGTAGATGTTCAAAGCTTAAAAGACTGTTTTCAAAGGCAGAGACAAATATTGAGTTTCTAATTTCAATCTCTATCCCCCCTTTTCCTGGAGCAACATAAACATTCATTTCAGTGTGTGCACTACAAGTTGACACCTAGGAATAATCAGTGTATTACTGAAAATGAAAATATTTTAGCTTAAAACATTCCTATTATATCGGTGACATTAATGGATCTTGCGACATTTTCTATTCCTTTATATTTATTTAAATGTGAAAGACAAAAAGAATTTTACGTGATAGTACACTTAATTTGTGTGTGTGTGTGTGATGCAAGTTAGACACCAGAATCTTTGGAATTTGAAAAGATTAGTTTCTGATATAACCATGTAAGATCCATGAACAGTGTAGCATGGGGTATTGATTATCCATGCCTTCTTCCTGGGATAAATTGACAGTACAGGAAACATTAAAAGCAAGTACTTTAGACAACAGATTGGCAAACTTTCTATAAAGATTCAGATAGTAAATATTTTAGGATTATGGGCTATAGTTTTTGGAAGCTACTTAACTCTGCTAATGTAACACAATGGCAGCAATTTATCAGTGAATGACCATAGTTATGTTCCAATAAAATATTATTTATGGGCACTGAAATTTTAAAAATGTAAAAAGGTGAAATGGTCATTTTATCGATTCAATTATTGTATATAACTGTTGTGTATATTCCCACTAAACTAGTATCTTTTTGCCTTTTTAAGTTTCTTATTTGGTGAAGTATTAAGCCTTTTCACTGTAATGTAAATTTAAAATGTTATCGCAAAAATATTTTAAAAAGAAAGAAGGAAGGGGAAAGGAGAGAAGGAATATGATTATGTTCCAAGACTTGTATTTATAAGTCATATAAAATCTGCTCAAAATCAGTTAAAATTATAATAGAAAATAAAAAAGAAATTTTATATAATTCCACATATAATGAAAGATTTTTATTTTTTCCCATCACTTAAAATTGTAGAAACTGTTATTAATTCATAAAATGCAGTAAAATAATTGATGATAGGACTTAATTTTCCAACGCTGATTTAGTCATGAATCTTTGCTACATCACCCAAGAACCATTCAAGTTATATTTCAAAGGAAGCAATATATCTTTTTCAAACACTCTACCCAATATTTTTTTATTTTATGAGTGTACAAAGATGAATATGCAGGAAACACACATACTCACATCTCTTGCTATAAACCATTTTATTAACTGAATGGGTAAGAGTATTGCAATATCAAGGAACACTGAAATTCAGTTGCAATGGTTTTATCATTTAAACACTCCATTAATGATTATTTACTTTAAAGTACTAAAATAATAAGCCTCAGAATGTTGTTATTGAGAAATAGGCAAAAAATGAATATTTTGCATTAATAAAGAATGACTATTGAAGACTCTTCAAAGTTCTAGATATGTCAAAAAAAAAACACTATTTGTTAGTAATCTATTTCTTTGAGTAGTGTTTTTATTTATTTTAGTAAAATCCACCAGAATCACGTAAAACAATTCCATATTATAGTTTTCAATTTGAGACTTGTCTAGTTATAATTGGTAAATCTACATAGTGACTACCACATGTAAGACACTGACCTAACTTATTGGATTCATATAGAAGTAGTTTTGTAATATGAAACTGTACCAGGAAAATTTTATTTGTTACATAAATCCTTAAATACATCCACTTACAAATGACCAAACAGATGCAGGTATCATGCAAAACAGAAGTATGACTTACAAAGTGGAAAGTGTAGCTATACAAAACTCTTCCAATACCATCAAATTACTATAGAACATTTGGAAAACTCTGCAAGACATTGGCATAGGCAAAGACTTCTTGGAAAAGACCCCAGAACCACAGGCAATCAAAGCAAAAATTAACAAACAGGATTACATCAAGCTGAGAAGTTTTTGTACTGCAAAGTGAAGAGGAATCAACAGAATGGGAGAAAATATTTATAAATTATGCAACTGATAAAGGATTAATATTCAGAATCTATAAAGAGCACAAGAAATTCAACAACAAAACAATCCACTCAAGAAATGGGCAAAAGATTTGAACAGGTATTTTTCAAGGCAGAAAATTCAACTGGCCAACAGAAACATGAAAAAATGCTCAGGATCACTAGCCATCAGGGAAATGCAAATCAAAATCACAATGAGGTTTCACCTCACCCCAGTTAGAATGGCTGTCATATAGAAATCAACAATTAATGCTGGTGAGGATGGGGGGGGGGGAAGGCACACTAATCCACTATTGGTGAGAATGTAAACTGGAGCAGCCACTGTGGAAGACAGTATGGAGTTACCTCAGAAATCTAAATATAGACCTACTGTATGCTCCAGCAATCCCACTCCTGGGAATTTACCCAAACAAAAAGAAATCAGCATATTAAAGAGTTATCAGTGACCTCATATTCATTGCAGCAAAATTCGAAGCACTTAAGATATGGAATCAATCCAGATATCTATTAACTGTTGAATGGATGAAGAAATTATGGTATATATACCCTATGGAGTACTACACCACAGTAAAAAATAATGAAATCTAGCCGTTTGCAACAAAATGGATGCAACTGCAAACCATTTTACTTAGTGAAATAAGCCAGTCCCTAAAAGACATATATCATATGTTTTCTTTGATCTGCAGTAACTAACAAAGTACTAAAATGTAATGTATTAGTGTGAAATTAACATTTTGAGATTCTATGATTGTTTACAGCCTTTGTTTCTACTGTTGAGGAATAGTTTTTTTTCCTCATACTATTTGTAGAACTTTTTACTTAGTGGGGTTAACCTTATGATTATAAAGTAAATTCAAAATAAATCTTTGTAAAGATTAAGAATGGGAATAGGAGAGGGAGGAGGAAGAAAGGTTGGGGCTTGGGTGGGTAAGGGTAGGATTGGAAGTATCACTATGTTCCTAAATCTGTATATATGAAATACATGAAACTTGTATACTATAAATATTATTTAAAAATATATTTCCTTGGTAGAAAGCCCCATACTCATCAAAAAATAAATCTGTGAAGGAGGAATAGATATTATTTAGAATGAACTACTAAAAGGGCCATTCAGGGCAAGGGAACAAATGGACCAAATCCTGGAACTGGGACTGCCTCATAACATCTTATACTACTGAGGTAGTATAAGATATCAGGTAATATCATTTAATGTTAGATTAATTAAGATTTTAAGATAATTAAGTTAATTAAGATTTAAATGTACTAGGACAGCTTTAAACATACTCAAATAGAAGAATTCAATTCTGCTCAAAATTTGAATAAGCAACCTCTAAAAACATTGTAAGAAACATTTAGGACAAATTTCTCCTCTTTGTTCAGAACACAAATCATTGCCCTGATATCTGAGAGTAGATACAATCAAGTAGACTGGCTCTCTAAGTGAAAGTCATCTTGCATTTTACTACCAGAAATGTCAGCACTAATAAGGACCTAATTAGGAAGTAAAATTAAAAATGTCAGTTTACACAGGTTCTGAGTTGTCACCAGGACATGGATTTGAATTGAGGTATTAAATTAACTTAAGCTCTGGAAGAGAATGTAAGATGAGGCATTACATGTAAATATCCAGTCAGACTCTAAATTTTCAGCAGACATAAAATATGACAAACTATGAATAGCAAACAGAGTAATACGATGCTTCATTTGGAAAACCTATAAGAGAAATATCTGAGGAAATCATTAGTTTTCTAGGAGCTAAATTTGTTCAAACAATCCAGTGTGATAGACTGATCACGGTCTTTTCAGTCAGCAAATCTGGGCTAGAGTCCCAGCTGCACAATCTTTAAACATAATAAACAACTAATAATTATATTTAATCTCTCTGAGCCTTAGTTTCCTTATCTGAAAAACATCTATTTTATGAATGTGTTGTACAAATCAAATGAGGTTGTGTTTATTAAATAGCACAGTAGGTATTTAATATGTGGAATTTATTACCATTGCAATGCCTGAAAATGTACCTCCCAGGAAATTCAAGGATTCACCAGGTCTAGTGAAGAGCTCAGTCTCTTTCTTCTATATTTCACTAGGTCTATTGGTCTCCTCCTTGCCATCCAGGGCTGAACTGAAAATAGGACGTGCAGTCTCAGCTCATTAGGAAGAGTTGTGTTAGAAATTAGAAGGTAGAGAATTGCTTAGAAAACTGCAACATTCTCTCTAACAGCCCAAGATTCCACAATATGTCAGTGCCAGAAAATGAGAGAGAATTTCACATTTTTTCTCACAGTTATGTCTCTGTTACATTCCATCCCATGCTTCATCAAAGACAGCAAGGTTAAAGGCCCAGCAACACCACTCAGGTTGATGGCCAGCTCAGGGGCAGAAGTCTGGCTTGTCAGAGACAATGACTTCACCCTTAATTTTGAGATCAAACCCAAGACTCAATGTCCTGGTTTTAAAAGATCAATGTACCTAGGATGGAGGAAGGGAAACCTTGCATCTCAAGAGTCCCCTGTCTGCATTTAAGTTACTGAATTTTCATGTTGTATATCTTTTCCAGTTACAGAGCTGCTCATACAGAATTCAAAGGAGGTGAATGAAAGCAATCCCTTCCTGGAGCCTTTATCATAGAGACAGACTCTGAAGCAAGCTCTCTTGTGGTTAAGTAATTTATTAAAATAAATTTATTAACACTTTTTAACAGGGGCTATTGTTCTCATCTGCACAATACAGCACTAGACAGAGACTAGTTGCTGATCATGGGGTGGAGTTACCTGAAGAAATCAGTAAAGACCTATGTCTTTTTTGGAAAAAAACAAGTATGTATTTATTTGAAAGACAGAGTTATAGAAAGAGGAAGAGACAGAGACAGATCTGCCATTGGTTGGTCCCCTCCCTAGATGACCACAACGGCCAGGGCTGGGTCAGAGAGAAGCCAAGAGTCAGGAGCTTCTTCTGGGCTTCCCACCTACATGGCAGGGACCTAAGCACTTGGGTCATCTTTCACTACTTTTGCACATTAGCAGGGAGCTTGATTGAAAGCATAGTATTCATGACACAAACTAGCATCCATACAGGAAGCCAGCATCACAAGCAGCAACTTAATCTGTTATGCCACGATGCGGGCTCCAAGAGACATAGACAGATGGAAGGTTCACTACACCTCAAAGGAACTCCAAAAACATGAAAAAAATCCAATAGTCAAGACATAGGGTGTGTAGTAATGTTCCCAAGTAAACTTAGAGGATATTATTATCAATCTAATGGAAAAGGCTTTGGTCCACTTCTCAGGCACGCTAGTTTTGCTACCTTGCCCACTCATGGTTATTTGACCTAAGCAGTTAAGACACTGGTTCAGATGGCCACATCCCATGTCAGGGTTCCTGGAATGGAATTGTAGTTCCATGCCTGATTCCAGCTTCCTAATAATGCACTCCCTGGAAGACAATCATTATGGCTCAATTGGTTGGGTCCTTGTCATCCATGCGGGAAACCCCAGGTTGAGTTACCACTTTATGCCTTCAGCCGGGCATTGGACGAGTCATTGCAGGCATTTAGAGAGTAAACCCGTGGATGACAGATCTCTGTCTCTCTGTCTTTGTGTCTCTCAACAAATAAATAAATAAATAAATGAAAATTGAATTACCTTGACCAAATCAACTAAAACTTGAAGTATTCATTTCTTCATTTATAAAACATGAATACCATGTTTGTAACAATTAACTACAAACTATAAAAATTAGTATGATTGATACTAACTCATTAAATGGGAAGAACAATAATCAGAAAGCTTTTATTTTTGTTTATTAAGAAAGTTTGTTTTTAACAGGAAATTCTTGCCTAGCTACTCATTGTGCTTTAATAATGATATGTGTTATGCTAAACAACGATGCTGAGTTCTACCATGTGCATGCATCTCCATTGCATAAAATTGGGCATCTTTATATTTTCTTCGAAAATGAATATTTCTACCCACATGACTGGTGGCAAACAAATACCACCTACGCTTTGAGTAAAGAAATAGAAAGCCCTACTGAACTAAGGAGCTGTTTCTTTGACCTGATGGACTGATCAAAAGAAGTGCTGTTGTCTTCATGACATAAGATTTTATTCAAAAAGAAATGAAAGTTATTCATCATTTAAACTTTCCTTAAGTGACCCAATCTCTGAAGCCCTTTGGGTTGTGGAAATGCACTAAGGATATAAGGAATATATTAGAATATGAATTATCACAGAGATCCAGATTCATTCCAAAATATTTCACATAGTGGGTAAGTTAAAAACAACGCAGTACTCCTCATCATTCAATAAAGTTAGCAGTGTCAGAGGTCTACCAAAACAACCACTGACTTCATTTCATTTAGATATACTCCCAGAAGTGGGATAGCTTAGGCATATAGTAAATCTGTTTTTAGTTATTGGAAGAATCATCATACTGCTTTCCTTAATTTATGTAGTAATTTGTATCCTCATCAACAGATTGTTACAGCTCCTTTTTCTCTTAAATCTCACCAGTATTTGTTGTTTTTGTTTGTTTGCTTACTTTTTAAAATATGACTCATTCTAACTGAAGAGATTATGCCTCATTGTGTTTTTTGTTTTCATGTCCTTGATGGCTAGTAATATTTAGCATTTTTATGTGTGTTTTTGCCATCTCTATCTCATTTTTTGAAGAAAATCTTTTCAGATCTTTTATTCATTTCTTAATTGAATTATTTGTTTTGATGTTGAATTTCTTGAACTCCTTATATATTCTGAATATTAATCCATTATTAGATGTACAGATTCCAAATATTTTCTACCATTCTATTAGTTGTTCTTCAATCTGTTTTTTCCTTTGCTGTGTGAAAGCTTCAATATAATCCTATTTGTCTAATCTTGAATTTGTTGCCAGTGCTTTTGGGTCTTGTCAAAAAAAATCATTGCCTATGCCAATGTTTTGGAATATTTCTCCCATATATACCTCTAGTAGTTTCACATAGAGAGGTCTTAGACTTAGATCCCCAGCCCATTTTTAGTTAATTTTTGAATAGGATATAAGTCAAAGGTCTTGTTCCAAATTTCTCCTTGTGGAAATCCAATTTCCTCAACACAATTTATTAAAGAGAAAATGAATGAATGGACCAAAAAATATGGAATAGATATACAATAGAACAATTCTGAGGAACAAAAAGAATGAAATAATGACATTTGCAACAAAATAGATGGAAATGGAGATCATTGTGCTAACTGAAATATTTCAAACACAGAAAGACAAATCTTACATGCTTTCTCTCACATACAGAAATTCATACATAGACACACACATATATATAGTAAAAAATGTGGATATCATATCACTTGGTATATAGATATAAATATTGTCTCCATTGAGTTATATATTACATGACAATATATATTAATATAGATGTTTGCCTCACTTAATGAATTTTGTCATGACTCTTTTGTTGGGTGATATTAATATATCCACTCTTGCTTTAAAGATATATAGGTTATATATTCATATACATAATATTTACATACTGAGTGAGTATGGCACAATGTCAAAAATTGTTAAATCTATATATAAACTCATTAAACTCTTTTTTATACTTCCCCATATTATTTAAAATATTTTTCAAGAAAAAGGAAAAAAAATATTAACTGGTTACTCAGTGTTTTCCAGGTATCTATTACATGCCCATTATATTATGTCAGATACAGAAAAAATAAAGTAGTAGGTTTTGCAATCAAAAACTCATTTCAGAGAGAAAAGAAATGTCAAGCATGTTTTGTATGATACTGAAGGAAAACCTAAATAGTTGAAGATTTGGATAACTTCCATATCATGAACAAAAGATGAATACTGTGAAATACTCAGACATACAGTGACTAAAACAGGCAGCACTAATGCCCTTATTCATACCAAGCTAGTAAAATGTATATGAACAATTATATTATGATTCTTATTTTTCCACGAAACAGCCAGCCAAAGGAAGTTGTTGCAACCTTACCAAAATCTTTTGGTTGAATTAATGAAATCATTCTCTCCAACGAAAAACCCATAATACTCACCTGAGAGTGAAGAGAATTCCAATCCCTTGCCTGCCTACCATGTCTCATCTCAATGCTGAGTAAGCAAACTAATGGAAATGGGTCTTGCTGTCTCTGACACAAGTGACACATCTCAGACTCTGTTGTCATACCAGATTCATTTGATTTAGTTACCAAGAGCATTAAGAGTAACTTACAGGTGCAAGAATGTTTTCTGCACAGTTCGGTTATATCCTAGTTCATTTGACAACAGTGTGTGCTAAAGAGATAACTAGAAGAAAAGAAATGCCAGTAAAATACTGTGGCTTTTTTATTGGGGAAGACAAAAATGATTATTATGACCTAAATGACCTACCAGGTCATAGAAAACACTTTCAAAATAAGATATTGTGTATATAGAAGAAAGAATGTAGAAGAAACTTAAAGGCACTAGAGGAAGGAAGTTTTACTTTAATGAGAGACTATCAGCTGAACACTATATGCCTTCATGTTTTTTATAAAGTGGAAATAGATATGTGTAATATATTTCCATTGTCACAGTAATAGAACTTTGTCCATTTTCCTTTTGCATTTTAAGTGCTGTTGTCAAACATGCCTGAACATGGCTTGTTAGCTTTTAATTTGCTTTAGAGACCATCTGTTATCTTGTCTAATTTAAAGACATATTATATCACAAGCATGGTTTTCCAATTAGCTTGGGATGCTGGCTCCAGTTCAAGTCACCCAAAAAAATCAATTTCACAACTTCCAAGTCCAATTGCCAAGGACAAGGAAAATCCCTATGATTTAAGAATTTTATAGCATTTCTAAATCCTAGAAAGTTTACAGCTTCTTTAATTGGCCAACCTATATGGAAAATACTCTATTCACCAACCTGAAAAATGATACACTTAAAACATGAAATGGAGAAGTTCTTCCTCTAAACTATAACTCTAAAAAATTAAATAGATTCAGCAGTTGTATGTATTATTTTAAATGCTAGAAAATAGAATTGGTTATATAACCCAATAGTATTAATGAGACAAGTATTGTTCATGTGCCATTTCTGTGATTTAAATCCATTCACTTATTGCTTTATTTTTAATGACCATATCTATAGAATAGTAGTATATTTTTGCTATTTGTACTGTGATTATATTCAACTTGACCCATCTACTCAAGTTAAAAATCACTATCAAGGGGCCGGCGCTGTGGTGTAGTAGGTTAAACCTCTGCCTGTCGTGCTGACATTGCCTACAGGAGCCTGTTCAAGGCCCAGCTGCTCCACTTTCGACCCAGCTCCCTGCTGATTCACCTGGGAAAGCAGTGGAAGATGGCCCAAATGCTTGGGCTCTTGTACCCACATGGGAGACCCAGAAAAAGCTCCTTGTCCCTGGCCTCTCCTGGCCCAGCCTTGGCCATTGCCATCATTTGAGGAGTGAGCCAGCTGATGGAAAATCTGTATTTTCCTCTCTTCTCTACTCTGCCTTTCAAATAAATAAATCTTTAAAAAATCACTATCAAAATATTTTCACTGGTTCATATAATAGGTAGCCCAATTCTCACCAACAGAACATTCAACTTTTTCCCTCTGTGATTCGATTGTTGGTATCCCCAAACTCCACAGACTGTCTTGCCTACTATCACAAGTTTAGATTTGATGAATAAAAACAATATTCATTTTCAACATTTAATTTAAATTTTTAGCAATTAACAAGAAAGATTATTAAAGCAGCTGCAATAGTTTTGTCCTCAGAGTATTATCAACAATCACTTGAAAAAGAACTTGTGATTCTGTAATTTTAGATGAAATAGTTTTGAGACAGTACCTCAAGTACAATAAAACTAAATTAATGTCATCCTAAGGACTTGTACTAAATTGATGGCCATTAGGGCAACAGAACCTTGATACGTCCATGTGAGTCTCATGGAAAACCATGCTACAGGCTCTAAAGTGTTGCATGTTTCTCTCTCAGTTGCTCAGGTGCTTATTATATGAGACATGAAACTATTCACCAGCCTGAAAATGATATACTTAAAACAAGAAATGGAGCAGTTTTTCCTCTAAACTGTAACTCTAAAAATTAAATAGGTTTACCATTGTATATATTATTTTCAATGTCAGCTGATTAACAGTTTCTAAATTAGTAAATAGCAGAAAGTTAGTTATATAAACTATTAGTATTAATGAGATAGGTATTCTTCTTGTGTAATTACAGAAACTATATCCATAGAATATACTAATATTTTTGCCAATTATTTTGTAATACAAACAAATGCTTATTCTATGAAGTATGATTAATATGAAATCTACACTATTGGCCTGGGAATTAAGTTCACAGTCTGTCACTGCCATTGCCACCATCACTATTGATTCCAACTTCAATCACTTCAGCAAAATTTAAAATATATATTAAACAGATCTTTCCTAATAAAACTTAAATAATTGAATTTTCAGAGACACTACTATATAAAGAGCCATCAGTCATTCAATGAATAAATCAATCAATTATGAAAATATTAATTTTAGAAAATGCAACATTTTCTCAATGAACATCTTAGCTTTACATAAGACTGCAGCCATTCAATTGGTTGTTTTATCAAGCAATAATATTATTACAGTATAATTTTCATTGTTCAATATATTTTTCTAATTCCCCTTTCGGATTTACTTTAGATTACATCTTCTTGCCACGGTGCATCCTAGGAGGCAGCAAGTGATAGCTCAACTATTTGCATTTCCATCCCCCATTGTTAAAGAATTGCATGGAGTTTTGGACACTTGGTTTTGGCTTGGCCAACACTGACTATTTTGGGCATTTAGAGAGTGAACCAGTAGATACTTGATTCATTCTCTCTCTCTCTCTCCCTTTGCCTTTCAAATAAAACGAAAATAATGTAATACAAAATTAAAGAACAAAAATTCAGAGAAAAGGTAAATTTTATCTCTTCTTGAGCTGGGACATCCACCTTCTCATGCCTCAAACATAAGTGCTCCTGGTTGCCAAATCTTCAGACTCTGCTCAAGACTTTCACCATTGGCTCCCTTAGTTCTAGCCTTTAGCATTGTATTAGAACCATACAACTAACTTTTCTGAGTCTCACCTTGGTGATGGCAGAGGGTGGAATTTCTCACCCTCTATATCCATGTGAGTCAATATCCCACATTAATCTCTTTCCCTATATCTATGTCCACATCTATATGTACATCATGTAGGCTCTGCTTCTCTATATGTAGGAAAGATGCAAGGAGCATGTATTTCAGTACCAGAGACAGTACCAACAGAAGCACCTGCTCTGCCTTGTCATTTAGAAGAGTAAATCTTTCTATGGCTATCAGATCTATGGTTACCCACTGCAATGTCAAACTTCCAAATCAAAAGTTTTTGGCAGTGTTTTCCTCAGAATTCTCAGGACTGCAGCAAAGTCATACTAACTTGAAGCCTAGGGGTCTATATCAGAGGAAATCTCAAATCTCTGGCAATTTGGTATTAGAAGAAATGACAAGGTTTAAGCCCATGGAATTCCCAAACAGGTGCTTCTTTGATCTCTTTTACTGTAAAGGCTTTTTATCCCCACGCTAATCATGGCTTCCTCTATAGCTGCAAACTGGTCTCTGATTATTAAGGAAAAATGACTATTCAGAGACATAACATCTCTATTTAGGGATTCTTTTTTTTTTTTTTTTGACAGGCAGAGTGGACAGTGAGAGAGAGACAGAGAGAAAGGTCTTCCTTTTGCCATTGGTTCACCCTCCAATGGCTGCCGCGGTAGGCGCGCTGCGGCCGGCGTACCGCGCTGATCCAAAGCCAGGAGCCAGGTGCTTCTCCTGGTCTCCCATGGGGTACAGAGCCCAAACACTTGGGCCATCCTCCACTGCACTCCCGGACCACAGCAGAGAGCTGGCCTGGAAGAGGGGCAACTGGGATAGAATCTGGAGCCCCGACCGGGACTAGAACCCGGTGTGCTGGCGCCGCAAGGCGGAGGATTAGCCTAGTGAGCCGCGGCGCCGGCCTATTTAGGGATTCTTAAAGACTGTCCGTTTTTAGCATAATATTTTAGCTTTCCAGAATATTTTCAGAAAGAAAAGGAGGAAGAAGAGGAGGAGAAAGAAAGAGAAGGAAGAGTTGGAAGAGAAAGGAGAAAAGAAATTCCAATTGAATCAAGTACACAGTTATTCCAAAATTGAAGAAAAAAGCCTTAATGTAATAATTTTGAAAAATATATTCAGTAGGGGAATTTACAAAATACGCAGAACTGTGGAAGCCCCATAGGAATTTACTTGGTTTCTGAGGTGAGTTTAAAAAAGGAAATTCTGGGAAAATTTTAATTGATAAATTGTGTGACTGTATTATATATTGAACATCATTCTTTGATTAAAGATCTGGAGTCTCACTCAGTGGTAAAGTATTTTTATGGCTTCTTCTATGGCAGTAAATACCATGATGCTCTGGAAGTTGTCACTAACTCTCTATTAGTAGCAAAGTCAAGGGGACGCAAAATCTGAATAAACTACTTCCAACACCATGTTTGCATAAAATCACAATTTTCAGATGTCTAAAGTTCCCAAGGAGATTTAAACAAAACTTGAAGAAGATGAGTTGTGCTCTCATTTTTCCCCTGCAAGCAAGATAGATAGACGGCAGAAAGATTTAATGATAGATAGATCAACTGATTGATTTAAGTGAATGTGTGACACAGTGGTAAGATGTCATGTTGGATGCCTGCATCTCATACCAAAGTGACTAGATTTAAATCCCAGCTCTGCATCCAATTCCAGCTTTCTGTTAATGTACAACCTTGAGGGCCACAGACAAGGTCCAACTGACTGGATCCCTTTTTGCATGTGGGAGACCTGTATGGAGTTCCAGGCTCCTGGCTTTGGCCTGATCCAGCCATGGCCATTGTGGGCAGTTGAGGGGTAAATTAGCAAATGAGAGCTCTCTCTCTCTCCTCTCGCTCTCGCTCTCTCTCTCTGGCTCTCTGATTCTGCTTTTCACACAAAATGAAAAAAAAAAAATTCTAAAAATACAAAATAGGAGGCAGTCATTGTGGCACAGTTGGTTAAACACACATACTGGAATTAACACTTTTTCACAATGTCTCAGTTGGATTACAGCTCCTTTACTTCCAATCCAAATTACAGCTAAGGCACCTGAGAGGCAGTAAATGACTGTGAGTACTTGGGTCACTAACACCCATGTGGGAGACCCAGGTGGAGTTCCTGGCTCCTGGCTTCAGCCTGGTCCAACCCCAGCTGTTGTGTGTTGTGGCCATCGTTTGGGAAGTGAATCAGAGAATGAAATGTTTCTCTCTCTCCTCTCTCTTTCTCTCTTTCTCTCTCTCTCTCTCTCTCTCTCTCTCTCTCTCGCTGCTCCCTCCCTGCCCCACTCCATCACTCTGCTTTTCAAATGAACAATCTTTTTAAAAAGCTATTTAAGTATGTAACTCATCCTCATAATTTATCAATAACATATAATATTTCCAGTCTTATCCCACATTCATGATTTTTATTTTTCCTAACTACTTATTTCTTACAATTCATGTAAAAGCTCGACAATAACTTATTGTGTAAACCATATAGAAGTCATTATCAAGAATATTATTAAAACAATGCAAGTGAGTAAAAAATTCGGGGCATGTGCATGCACATGCAGACCTAAAGCCAAGAGGAGGACTGCAAAAGGCAAGTTTATACATGACAAGGAGGTGATGGTTCTTCTGCAAAATTTCCAGAGGACTCTTTTGAAAAATCTACAAATTCTCTTTCACTTTTTTTTCCTTTTACCATCTCGATTCCCTTGTGTCCATTTAGATTCTTAGAATGTTGTGTCCTAACATCCTTATTGCTTCTCTTATCAAGATTTATTGGACTTGACCTTAGTTTCCAAAAATGAAATGTCAAAGTGAGAATGTGCAAAACTTTGGTTAATGTATGAAAAAAAAAAAATTATAGCTGGGTTTGGTATCAAACTTTTTCCCTTGTGAATACATTTGTGTGTAAATAGAATAGGATTTTTGTGTGTAAATAGAATAGGATCATGCTTGATCCTACCTACTACTTGCCTATTTGGTGGGATTTTGCAGCAGCAAAAAGCTATGGAAGGAATACTTGAGAAACGAGTGTCTCTCTGAAGTTTCAAAAGGATTTAAGTTACACAAACACAAAAATAAAATTTCAGGATAGAATACCTTCTGGGCATCAGGCACTTTTGCAACTGATAAAGGTGCATAAGAAGCATACATTGCATTTCTATGCTCCTCTTTTTTTTAAATAGGAATCATCAAGGATGTGCAATGCTGGGCTTTTTTATTAAGCCCACCTCCCCAACCATTTTCTCATCTGCAAAATGAAGGGAATGCTATCGCCTAGTCTAGAGGGAGGCCAGAGCCAAAGCTCCCAGGTAACAAAGCTGGCTAGGCAGGCTCTGTGGTGTCATCCCACAGTGCTCTGCTTGAGATAGGCCATGATGATTTATTGCTTTTTCTCCTTCCATTATCACAAACAAGTTTACATTTTCCTATATATGTTTGTGCTAAGGATTCAGTGACTCTCTCCATGTAGGGCCCTGAGGCTAGTGCATGGTATAAAGGATTCAGTATATGATAGAGCCAAGACAAGGAGGACGCAAACAGCATGAAGGGACAATGAGGAGGAGCTGGTTATTAGCAATTCTGCCAGAAAAAAAGTGGGGCCAATTTTGGCTCCACAGGATCCATGTTTGCCCCATTCTTGACCAATGTGCTCTTCTTCGGTTTGGATTCCTGTGGTTTTTCAATGTTAGTTGTACATTAGAATCACTTGAGAAGCTTTTAAATTCTCATGCCTGGGTTGCACTTCAGATCAGTTAAAGGAGAAACACTGGGAATGAAACACATGCAGCAGTTTAAAAATCTCCACAGGTGACTCCAATACAAGATAAGGTCAAGAACAATCAATGTAGCCATTCCTCAACTACACATTCTTAACCATCCCCAGCTGAGTTCTTGTTAGCTACGAGTGTAGTAACCACTTACAGCCTGGTTGATCCAAAACAAGATATAAAAATACTATTTTTGAAAAATGAGGGTCAGGCACTTGGTCTGGTGCTTAATGCCCGTGGGATGTCCACAACCTATATCAGAGTTCCTAGGTTTGGTCTTGATTCTACTCCTGATTTCAACTTCCCACTAATACACACCCTGTGAGTGATTCCCATAATTGGGCTCCTGCCACCCATGTAGAAGACCTGGACTGTGTTCCTAGCTCCAAGATTTGACTTGACCTAATCCCTACAGTTGCCTGCCTTCAAGAAATGAAGCAGCATATGGGAGTGTTTCTCTCTCTCTCCTTTCCTCCTTCCCTCCCTTTCTGATTCATTTATAATATTTAAAATAAACACATTCTTTCAAAAAGGAGAAGAGAATATTACAACTTCTAGCTTTGACTCAGTAGTAATGTCCTGTGTGTTAGGCTTATTTTTTAAAGAAGTTATCCCATAATATATTGATTCGTAAATAGAATTCCCTCTCTCATTTGGAGAAGAATCTGCAATGTGACGTGGAGCTCAATGTCAGTCTCATATTTGAAGTTTATGTGCATTTACAGAGGGAGAAGTTTTAAAGCATGGAACTGTAGGGATTTTTCCTAATGCTGTACCAATAAAGCCCTGTTCTGGATCACTGCAGGCAAGGGGCTGTTTATGGAAATGTTATCTGCCATAAAAAGAACTTGTAAAATTACACAACCAAGCAACGGTTCTCAGAGTCTCCTCTGAAACATACTATATGCAATTTTTTTTCATTTGATGCTGACTTTAGTAAAATTTATTTCTCTCATCAATTAGAGAAAGTCAGATATAAGTTTGGGAAAAATTTATAAAAAGAAAGAAGAAAAAATCATCCACCTGAGCACGAAAGAAAAAAAAGATTTATGTTTTCCTACCACAGTGAGGAAATGGTTACAATTATGAACAAGCCCTTTAAAGTAATAAATGAATTTTCCATAAGATGTCTTTTTTTTACTGGCTATTATAATCATTTTCTCCTTATTGTGTTCTCCAACTTGCCAATAACATCATTTTAACATTCTTATGCAACAAGCCATGCTCCACTATGTGGCCTAATATTTCACTTTAATAACCATTCATTTTCAACAGTTCAGACTCTCCAAGGCCTTGCAGAAGCACTCTGTCTCTGGCAAGGTGTCAGTTTAAGTGTGATGTATTATTCAGCTTGGTAAAGGAGGTGTAACCACTCACTAGCAATCATGGGAATCACAGTAAAAAAGTGTACAAACATTTGGGACCTAAAAGTCATTTCACTGGCTAATAGTGTCTGGGCTTGGCTAATGGATCTTACTTAAAGTGCAGGACACCATTTATACATTTTTTAAAACCCTATATAGTGCAACTAAAAAGACATTCTATTCCAATTACAGTATTTGTACATATTGCAGAAAGTAATGGCCCCAATGTGACCCACTGATGCTTCTGAAACTAACTTCACAGAGAGGCAGCCAAGAGCACCCAGGGAGACACAAACCGCAACCCTCTCTTTTCACAGTCAAAATGAAAAGTGTTTATCCTAATGGATATGAGTTGAATGTACAGACTGTCATCCTCAATAAAGAAGGAGCTAAAGACATAAGCTGTGGACTCAGAATACCCAAGTCAACATCTTACTATGAGGCTGCATGTGGGTAAATCCTTTAACTTGCCTATGCATCAACTACCCATAGGGTTGGTTGAATGGGTATCACAGTTCAAAATGCTTACCACTGCATCCTTGGGGAGAGTACTCTTCTGGCCATGGCTTTAGCCTTGTATGGTGTCTGTCTTTGGCCAATGACATATGAACCAAAGTGATATGTACCCATTAAAAGAAGTCACATTAAGCCATTTCATGGTTCCATCATGCTTTTCATTGCATTTGCCACAAGACAGAATAACTTGGATGGAGGCCATTCGCTCTATCTTGTCCCATGGAGCAAAGCTACAGTCCATATACATAGCATGAGCAAGAAATAAACCTCCATGCATTTAAGCCCAAACTGATTTACGCATCTCATATACCATGAGGATTATAGTAATACTCTTAAAAATTAGGCTGTGTGGGGCCGGCACCATGGCTCACTTGGTTAATCCTCCGCCTGTGGTGCCGACATCCCATATGGGCGCCAAGTTCTAGTCCTGGTTGCTGCTCTTCCAGTCTAGCTCTCTGCTGTGGCCCCGGAAGGCAGTGGAGGATGGCCCAAGTTCTTGGGCCCCTGCACCTGCATGGGAGACCAGGTAGAGGCACCTGGCTCCTGGCTTCGGATCGGCGCAGCGCCGGCCGTACCGGCCATTTGGGGGGTGAACCAAAGGAAGAAAGACCTTTCTTTCCTTCTCTCTCTCTCATTGTCTATAATTCTACCTGTCAAGTAAATTTTAAAAAAAAATTAGGCTGTGTGACCATTAAATGAGAAAATACCCACATTCAACATTAGCACTTGTTATTGAAATTACAAAGGTATATAAGACAAAAGATAAGATTGTAATGATGGTATTATCTGTCCTTTACATAATACTTACATGCCTCATTCACAAAAACTCATGAATTTGAATTTTGTATAATCCTATTTGTACATACAGAGTTACTGCTAACCTAGTTATATTGATTTATTGTTTAAGTTCTTAATCAATGGGATTTGGTAAGGTTGCCAGATTATGGAGAATAAAATACAGGATGCTTAATTGTACATTTTAAATTCATAAACAGACACACACACAATCTGTTATTTATCTGAAATTCAAGTGCAACTGGTTACTCTGCTTTGTGTTTGGTAACCATAAACTGAGGGAACATGCAGTCCTTATCTGGTAGTCACAATATGCCTTCTTTTCATTCCTTTTCTTTAATCTTATGGATCATGAAATATGTATAAAAACATTTGAAGCCACAGACATACTTAGTTGCATAAAACTTTAATTTTGTCAGTATGAGTGCACTGAAAGAAATACTGAGTCAAAGATGTGCTAATTTATATTTTAGACCAGTTCTGTGAAAAGCAGTTGTACTTCTTCCACTGAACTTCTCTGGACTTCAGATTTCTCACTGATAAAGTAGAAAAACCATAGGAGCTCTTAGAAAGCACTCTTAATAGGGATGTACAATGATATGATTAAATCTCAGGTCATTATGGTTCTCCTATTTCCCTATTTATTTTAATTAACTGTGTCTGTGGGACTCTCTGTGGCAGATAATTATTTTAGGCAATTAATAAACATATATTAATTTCCATGCTGTAGTAACTGCTTAAGGTAGGTGTTACCATTTTGTTTGTCACACAGATGAAGAAATAGAAACCAGAGAAGTTAAATAACTTAGCAAGAACTACACGAGTGGGAACTCCAGATTTCAATTCCAAGAAACACAGCTTTATCCTCTGTAGATTAGGTGGCATAATCTTTGCTTAAGCCCACAGGTAGACTAATAACTTACAAGGGCAAAACTTTCACAATAATTATGTTCGATAGAAGAGTGGGTAATTTATAGTTTGAATAACTGACCTTCAGTGTAATTGAGTAGATTTGACAGACAAGATTTGACAAAGAAAGAAGTGAAGTTGTGCTCTGTTTAAAACATTAAATAAATGCTGACAGATGAACATTTCATCAATTCATATGGAAACTTACAATTTGGGCTGATTCCCGTCAGAGATTTTTTTTTTTAAGTATTTAGCTAAATTACCTAGAATCTTTTGAACTTTGTTAATTTTGCATGGCAATGACAGCAAAGTCATATGCGATGGTGGTAGAAAAGAGCTTCTGAAAATTCTCATGAGCCATCTATTTACACTTCGTGCTCATCTTTAATTGCATTTGGGCCATGAGAAACCAAAACAGTAGTCACTAGTGAATAGCTTTGTTTTCTGCATGGCCTAAGAGAACACTGAACGGGAACATTAGTCATTGCTTAATTATGCCAGCTGCAGACCAAAGCATAGCGTGAAACCATGATATAATATGCATATAAAAACGAGGACATTCTTAGAAATTGTAGCTTCTTTATAGAATTTAGGAGCATGTAAGGATACTATTATAAATGGTTCTAAGTATATGATGGTAGAAATTGGGTAGGGAGGAGCTTTAGTTTGTCAGTATTGCAATGAAAACTATCTGTAAATTATACATAAATTCATATCTTCAGCATAGATATTATTCCCCCGAGGGATGTGTATGTGAGCACTGAGCTCTAAAGGCTCACAAAGATACTGCAAATGTCCATGAGCCTGTGAATTCATCCATGCATTCACCAAGGATTTTCTCTGTCTCAAGCATATTGTTAAGTATTCCTTCAAACTCTGTTAGCATGTTGGTGCGATTAGTTAAACAAAAAGGGCAAAATATTTACAGAGTTTTTGGAAGTCATTTTTTTTTCAGTTGCTTTTTCGAACCATGGATACTAGTAGCAGGGAGAGGTCTGACAATTCTCCCATTTCTGAAAAACTGAGAAGCAGTGCTCCAAAGTAGTGGCTATCAAAGCTGTTTTCCACCTGGCCTGTTGTTCAAAAAAAGAGTTTCCGTAACTCAGGTGTTTGAAATTTCACCATCAGAGAGCTGTTTGTTGTGTTAACCAAACCCTGACATTTTTGGGAGCAATCAGATTTAAGGGGCAGTACAAGTTCTTTAGACGGTCAAGATGTGCATTTTGAATATATAGATGTCATTGTTCCCTAACAATTAATATGACTATTTTCACATGTTTTTAAGAATCTATGCATGTTTTATTTTCCTTAGAAATGCACTTTCCAAATCAACCAATATTTATTGATAATCTAAGACTTTGCTAGAAATACTGAACTGACATTTTGTCAGTCCACCAAATTTTTCCAAATCCTTACAACTTCTATCTTTAAGGGGAAAAAATCTAATACAACCATTCATCTTTATCCATAGAGAATATATCCTAAGACTCCTAGTGGATGCCTGAAACTGTGGATAATACTTAACCCTATTTGTATTATGCTATCTCCCATATGAATATTAAGGGACTTATGGGTCAGTGGAAAATACAATATGGATAAGCTAAACAAAGTAGTGATTCACATGACTGGCAGAGTGGAGTTGACAAAGAGATTTTATCACACTACTCAAAACAACATGCAATTCAAAGCTTATGAATTTTGTTTGGAATTTTCCATTTAACATTTTGGGATCACTGTTGACTGTAGGTAACTGAAACGGTCAAAAATGAAACCACGCTTAGGAGTTAAGACTGTATTCAGACTTTACAAATAAGGAAAAAGAAACAGAGAAGCTAAATGCCAAGCCCAGTGATTTTGGCTGTGACCTAGTCAATATCTGACTAAAGGGTCAGGGAACCCTTCCTCTTACTACTGCACCTTAAGTTGGGACAGGAGGCAGCAATGAGCCTTGTACAATCCACCATCTATCTATCCATAACCTGCAAATTTAAAGATGAGTTTTGTATTTTTAAGTGGTTATACTTTAAAGGGTCTTAAGACTATGTGCATAATATCTGATTCTTTTCCTTTGATCATGTCTAAAATATTTATTATCTGGTTTTTTACCAAAAAAGTTTTCCAATCCCTGATCTAAGTAACCAATAGCTTGTCTGTTAGAAACATAATGTGAATGAGGCCGGCGCCGTGGCTTAACAAGCTAATCCTCCACCTTGCGGCGCCAGCACACGGGGTTCTAGTCCCAGTTGGGGCGCCGGATTCTATCCTGGTTGCCCTTCTTCCAGGCCAGCTCTCTGCTATGGCCTGGGAAGGCAGTGGAGGATGGCCCAAGTCCTTGGGCCTTGCACCTGCATGGGAGACCAGGAGAAGCACCTGGCTCCTGGCTTCGGATCAGCGCGATGTGCCGGCCGCAGCAGCCATTGGAGTGTGAACCAACGGCAAAAAGGAAGACCTTTCTCTTTGTCTCTCTCTCTCACTATCCACTCTGCCTGTCAAAAAAAAAAAAAAAAAAAAAAAAAGAAAGAAAGAAAGAAAAAAGAAACATAATGTGAATGATATAATGAATGTAAAATTTTCTAGTAAGTTTGTCTAAAGAGGGGCTGCCGCCATGGCACAGTGGGTTAACCCTCTGTCTGCGGCACTGGCATCCCATTTGGGCGCCAGTTCAAGTTCCAACTGCTCTTCTTCCAATCCAGCTCTCTGCTGTGGCCTGGGAAAGCAGTAGAAGATGCCCAAGTCCTTGGGCCCCTGCACCAACATGGGAGACCTGGAAGAAGCTCCTTGCTCCTGGCTTCGGATCAGCACAGCTCCTGCCATTGCAGCCATTTGGGGAACGAACCAATGGAAGAAAGACCTTTCTCTCTGACTCTCCCTCTCACTGTCTGTAACTCTACCTCTCAAATAAATAAATAAAACCTTTTAAAAAAATTGTCTAATGAGATAAAATGAAACATGAAATTAATTTGATATTACCACTAATTTAATCCAATATATTAAAATTACCATTTCAATATCCTACTAATATATAAAATTATTAGTAAAATATTTTTAAATATTTACTTATTTACTTGAAAAAGTTTCAGAAAGGCAGAGGGGGAGAGAGAGAGAGAGAGAGAGAGAATCTCCCATCTGCTGGTTCACCCCAAATGGCCACAATGGCCAGAGTTGGGCCAATCAGGAGCAAGGAGCTTCTTCCAGGTCTCCCATGTGGGTTCAGTGGTCCAAGGACTTAAGTCATCTTGTACTGCTTTCCCAGGCCATAGCAGAGAGCTGGATCAGAAGTGGAGCAGTCAGGACTTGAACCAGTGCCTATATGGGATGCTGGCACTGCAGACAGCAACTTTACCCACTATGCCATAGTGCCAGCCCCAGAAAAATATTTTATAATTTTTTTCATCCTTACTGTGGGCCTGTTGTGTGAGGCCCATGCTTTTGGGATGGTGGGGCTATGGAGTTCTTCAACAAGAAGCACTGGAGACAGTTTCAGTGAACATGTCCATTTATTAGCAGTCAGGCACAAGCTTTTATAGGGAAGGCAAATGGGAGTAGCTAGCTCAGGGTAGCAATACTAATTCTATAGGATAAAAGCAATACTGGTCAGCTATTCTTCTCCAATCAGCTTGAAGGTCAAATAGCCTATGGGTCTGGGCCACACCAGGAGCTTTTTAACTAGCTGACAATTACAAGGTCCCTCAGCAGGAAGTGTGCCTGGGGCCCTTGCCACCTGCCAGCATTCAGGTTATGGGTGGGTCTCAGTGTGCTGAGTCCTCAACTGGGGTTTCCCCTGGGGGGATGGTGTACCATGTCCTCTTGACCTCCAGCACAGGCAAGGCAGGCAGGCAGTCTTCTAGCCAGGCACAGGATTGCCCACACCTAACCCTTGTACTTCCAACGTGCCTTTTACTCACATAGCACGTGCCAATTTGGGCAGCCACATTTCAAGTGTTTGATGTCCATGAGTGATAGTGACAACTGGATTGGACAACATGGGTCTAGATCTTTAGAAATAAATGTTTTGCCCTCAGGGCTCTTCTTTTTATCATTAAAGATGTCTTGTCAGGGCTGGCACTATGGTACAGCTGGTTAAGCCATCATCTGCAGTGCAGCATCCCATATGGACTCCAGTTCAAGTCCTGGCTGTTCCACTTCCTAATTGGCTCCCTGTTAATGTACCTGGGAAAGCAGTGGAGGATGGCCCAAGTCCTTAGGCTCCTGCACCGATGTGGGAGACAGAAGAAGCTCTTGACTCTTGGATTTGCCCTGACCCAGCCCAAGCCATTGAGACCATTTGGAAAGTGAGCCAACAGGTGTAAGATCTCTCTCTGTCTTTCCTCTCTCTCTCCCTAACTCTGTCTTTCAACTAAATAAATAAATTTTTTTAAAAAGATGTCAAATTCCCATTAACATTTCAGTATCAAATAGGATAAAAATTCAACATTATCATTTCCATCTTATCATACAACTGTCACATTTCTTTTTTGGACTATTTCTTTTGTGTGAACTTTGATTTTATAGGGATACAAACCATTTCACTCAAACTTTTAAAATTGATGTTTTATGCTTTAATGAATATGAATCCTAGGTTATCCTCTGACTTTGAGATTTTGGCAGAATGAGGAAAGTCCATGAGTCACTCTCAATACCTTGACCTTGATCACAAATAGGAATTGTGAAATCTTTAATTCCCCACCACTGAAATGGAAGCACGATAACTACAGGGTTCCTGTAGATTGGCTCTGTTTCTCTATTTCTAGGGCCGAGAACAGTGGCTGGCACATAGTAGATGCTCAAAAAATAGATTTTTGTTGAATAAAAATGAAAAGGCTTCACATATATAAAATAAAATCATCAGAAAATATCTCTGGATAGAGCAGCACAAAAAGGCACTAGCAGCCTTGTGTGAACTGGTTTACCCACTCGAGTCTAGATGGAACACTGTCCTCATTAAAAAAGAAAGGAGAAAATTTTAAAAGAGGAGGAAAAATATAGACGTTGATGGATGCTCTCCTGATGATTTTTTTTCCTAGACCTAACTAGCAAAGTACATTACAAAAGCTAAAAAAAAAATTATAAAAAAAGCATCAGTCCTTCATTTTTACGGGATTTTAGTATACATTTTAATTAGATTAACAACATTTTCACCTTCAGTAGAACAGTGGGTGGGAAGTGAGCCCTAATTTTTTTATTTCATTACATCTACCAGCTATTGCTCTTGCTAAGATTTCTGCCAGCCCTGTGTGGTGAAGTTAGACTAGTAAAATGGAAGTTACATTTCAATGCCCAAGAGAAAAGCCTTGAGAAAACTTCCCAGAACAAAAACTTTGGTTTTCATTATATCCACCAGGCCTTCAGGTCCACCTAAGATTCTTTAGCATCCTTAGGGACCTTCTAAATGCAGTAAAATGCCTGCCTCAGGTAAAATTGGCAACACTTTAGAACAAAGGTTTCGTAAGTGGTGGTTTATAACGCATGTAGGATTTGAAAAGTACATTTTTTTTTCCTTTTCTTGAAGATATGTCTTATTAAGATGGCATACCCCCTTGGAAGCGATATTACTTTTCCAATAGTTCAAGCTTGCAATAACACTATTTCTTGTGAGGAAGGCTGGAGTATTTTTATATAGAATAGACTGATGCTATTTGAACAAGTATTATTTCAGGAGATTGTAGATTTGCAGGTAGAAAGAGCTGCTCAGGTTTGCAACAAAGATGTAGACTGAAAAATGGAGTTCAAGAAAAGAAATTGTCAGCCCTTCGACAGCAATAGTCTGTTGTGGGAGGCTCTTAAACACAGTTCCCCCATCAGAACAAAACTTTACTTTAACATTTCATTCAGGATTCTGCTCACTGAAGCTATCGGCATGCTTGAATTATTCTAAAATGACAGTTATGAATCATGCCATCTGTAAAAATTAACAAGTGATTATGAGTTCAACCAGACTGTCATGCACTCAGTCTATCTAGATAAGCGTAGCACTTTTAAAGAATCTGTGAATTTACATTTTACATATGTGTATATGTATCTATGAGAACAGGTTATTCATCTGGGGTCTCTGTCTTAATGAAATGCAATTTGAATATTAAAACAGTTAATTAATACATGTAATATATATACCTGGATATCTGAGAAAGTCCAGAGAATGTGCATTGCCTTCTTTCATTGTTTTATTTTTTTTAATTTTTATTTACTCAAAATGATATCAGAAATGACCACCTAAAATATATATCAAAATGTGGCCTTTTAAAGTTTCCCAGAAGTGCCATCTGGGGTGCCACGTGTGTTACTGGAATTTGGGGTGCCATATGATATCACTATATGCTAATTAATAAATCCCCAATATTAATAAGCCCAAGAGGGTTCTTGCCTAATATTTAGAGAAGAATTCTAAATACTGGCATAAATAAACAAGGCAGCATGGTACATTTTAAGCTTTTATTTAGCGTGAAAGATGCATAGAAGAGTGAGAGCTTTATCTAAGAAAAAGAGGGGTAAATCTGGGTTCATACCAAGCACCAGGAACCAGCCATGTGGAAGAGCATCTAGACCAGGAAGCCTGGGGTGGGTGGCCCGAAGACCATGCGCCCTGGAGGTACAGGGCTATAGCTGGCCCTCTCCTGGCAAGAAGCCAGGGCAAAGAAGCAAAGTGTGGACACACCTTGTCCCTGGTTTTTAACCCACTTCCATGGGGGAGTGGCTAATTAACCTGATTGGCCGGTGGGCACTCAGGTGTGGCCAGGTAGGGGTATGAGGTCACACAGGGGCGTGGCGAAGACGTGGTCTTCCAGCTCACAAACCTAGTGGATTTTAACCTATATGCCTGCCTACTTCAAAAAGGCAAAGAAACAGACATAGAGAAAACTTGCTTCCTCTGGCTCATTCCTGAAATGCCTGCTATAGCTGGGACTGGGCCATTCCAAAGCAGGGAGTCAGCAGGGAGCACAATCCGGATCTCCCAAGTGGGCAGCAGGGGGGAAGCACTTGAGTCACCACCTGCTGCTGCCTCCAAGAGCACACATGAGCAGGTAGCTGGAATCAGAAGCAGAGCCAGGAATCAAACCCAGGCACTCCAATATGCTGTGCAAGTATCCTAGCAATGTCCCGAGGTGCCAAATTCCTGTCCACCATTACCTTTTCTAAAAAGTTTATTTATCTGAGAGAGACAGAGAGAGAGAGAGAGAGGGAGAGAGAGAGAGAGAATGACCTCCCACCTACTAGTTCACTCCCCAAATGCTGGGGCAGGGTAAGAGATAGGGGGAACAAAGCTGGGATCCAGGATCTCAGTTCTCACATCGGGGTAGCAGGAAACCAATTACCTGAACCATCACTGCTGCCTGCCAGTGTGGACATTAGCAGGAGCAAGAACTGGAACTGACCCCACTCTGACGTGGGACATGAATATCTTAACTGTGGCCCCAACAAACTGGGCTCAATCCCTGTCCCCACAATAACCTTTAAATTCCATTTTCCACAACTTTTTGAAGTATCTTATACATATTTATTATAAAATGGATATACATGAATAGAATGAGACTAAAAATACATAAAGGATAAAATGTTAATGAATCCCAGCAGAGATTAATAGAACAATGTCACTAATGGAATAAATAAGTTTCTCATCTTTTAGAATAGTTATCTTAGTGAAATCCTCAGGTGAAGTAACAAGTATACAAGTGTATAGCGCTTTGCCTGCTTTTTATTTATTTATTTTTACTTACATTTAAAAACTGACCACTGCTGCTACTGAACTCTTTTTCTAGATGGTTGGTTTTCTGATTAACTCGTGGTTAAGTTTATTTTGGTGAGTAGTTTTACATAAAAGGCATTTTTCCAATAACTTTTTAGAGATCCCTTATGTACATTGATTTAATTTATTGTCCTAACTAAATTCATCTTTTAATTTCATTTTTTAAACTTTGGGAAGTATCCCATTCGTGTCATATGTGTGTATCTATCAATCAGCTTCCTCACACACTGCAGTCCCTTGACAGCAGTGATTGAAGAATAATTATTCTATGAAATTTTCATATTGACTCTTTTTTGTTACTTTATTTTTTACTTTTATTTAAGTTATACAAGTTTCATGTATTTCATATATATATATACATATATATATATTTAAGAATATAGTGATACATCCCACTCACCCCTCCCTTCTGCCCATCTCCAACCCTTCTCCCTCCTCCCTCTCTTATTCCCACTCTTAATTTTTACAAAGATCTATTTTCAGTTTACCTAAGGATCATAAGGTTAACCCTGCACTAAATAAAGAGTTCAACAAATAACATGAAGAAAACAAAGACTGTTCCTCAACAGAAGAGACAAAAACTGTAAACAATCATCAAACCTCAAAATGTCCATTTCACTCCAATACATTGCATTTTAGGTACTCTGTTACCCCAGATCAAGGAAAACATATTTCTGTCGTTTGGAGACTGGCTTTTTTCACTAAGTATAATTATTCCCATTTCAATGATGAGAAAAGTGAGGACCAAGAAATGAAGTACTTTTCTTATATTCAATCATTTAGTAATCAGCAGATCTGGATTCACATTCAAGGAGTGTAGATACCAGAAAACAAAGGCTAAATACTTTCTAGATAATGAATCTATATACTACAGAGATGACGTTCCTGTTTTTAAAAGTTATTGATCAAGCCCATGAGGGTATTGTAGGCATGGAAAGCCAAGATACAATGGAAAAGAAAAAAAAAAAAAAAGAAGAAGAAGAAGACCTAAATGAAAATCTCTGCGAGTGAGATCCCAGTGGAAAGAAAGTGGCCATCAAAGAAGGAGGTACCTTTCTCTGAAGGGAGGAGAGAACTTCCACTTTGACTATGACCCTATCGGAATAAGATCGAAGTCGGTGAACTCTAAAGGCTTCCATAGCCCTGGCAACTCATGACTAGAGCCTAGGGAGATTACTGACGCCATGAACAGGAGTGTCAAATTGTTAAGTCAGCAACAGGAGTCACTGTGTGCTTACATCCCATGTGGGATCTGTCCTTAATGTGTTATCTAATGTGCAGTGATGCTATAACTAGTACTGAAACAGTATATTTACACTTTGTGTTTCTGTGTGGGTACAAACTGATGTGATCTTTACTAATTATATACTGAATCGATCTTCTTTATATAAAGATAATTGGAAATAAAAAAAAAACCTGGTGTTAAATTGGAAATGGCATAGAAAATTAATTAATTTTTTAAAAAAAATATTATGTAGGATCTCTGTCTTTAATGTGCTGTACACTGTTATTTAATGCTATAACTAGTACTCCAACAGTATTTATTCACTTTGTGTTGCTATATGGGGGCAAACTGTTGAAATCGTTACTTAATATATACTAAACTGATCTTCTGTATATAAAGAGAATTGAAAATGAATCTTGATGTGAATGGAAGGGGAGAGGGAGCGGGAAAGGGGAGGGTTGCGGGTGGCAGGGAAGTTTTGGGAGGGGGAAGCCATTGTAACCCATAAGCTGTACTTTGGAAATTTATATTCATTAAATAAAAGTTTAATTTAAAAAAATAGAGTATTACCAAATAATAAAAAAAGTTATTGATCAATATTTGTTAAATTTCTGCTCAATAATTATAAATATAAGTGTAAGGGAAATGGGAAATAAATTAGTTATGAACCAGTATTATCAAAACTTGTGTTTAAAGTAATGGAATATTTCTCTTCATTTGTCTCAGATGGCTCTACTCATTATTAATCACGTGATCTGGATCAAGTTGTCTAACCTCCTTGAGTCCCCATTTTCTCATCGGCAAGTAGAGGTGATTGACCTTGAAAACCACCAAGAACCCATGTAACATTCACTGACATAGCTTTGGTAACTTTCCTTGTTCTCCAACAACCTTCCGTTCCTCCTTGCATCTGGAAGGGGCAGTAGCACTAAGTCTAAATGCTATCTGCGTAAATCTATGTGATTTTTTGAATTTTAAAAAATCTTAACAGCTTTAATATTTGATTCAAAATTAGTTTTAAATTCACAGGGAATTAAAGCAGCCATCACAAAACAGAAGTTTTATTTTGTTTGTTCTTTGAAGCTTCGAAAATAAAAGTTGATTTGTTTCCCATAGAGAATGTCAGGTAGCTCAATTTTGATATTGACAATTAGATATTCAAAAATGCAAAGTTAGTCAAAATAATTAGATTTTATAAAACACCATTAATTCCTATACAATTCATGTCTGGATGTATTTGTAAATATCTACATACATATATTTCATTACTTTTGACCAATTAAATCTTTTTTTATTTTTCTTTTGCAAAAAAACCCTTTTATTTCTATATTAAGCAGCAGGACACAAAAACTTTTAAGTAGCTCAAATCAAATTTTAAATCTTACTTGAAGTTTATTTCAAATTTAATTATTTAAAGTCTTCCTTCATTTATCTAAGTCCTAAAAGTTTTGTATCCTTCACATCTCTTAAAGACAACAGAAGTCACCATTTATACAGGGTCTAAAGAGATAAAAAACATTCTTTAGTCAAAGTGACATCTTTCAGAGTTTTCTTTGAAAGCATTTTATCTGTTTAATGAAGGACTATAGTTCTTCATTTGGACATTGCTATTTCAAAGAAGGAATCTTTATTATTTGATTTACTTGGCTAGGTGCTATGAGAAAGCCAAAGGAAGAATAATAACATAGCCACCAAAATGAAACTTTCCATGTGGAAGAAAGGAAAAAACAACAGAACAGAGAGAACCATGAAAGCCATTCTGTTGTGCTTTGATGGTGATAATTTTCATGGGAATTAAAAAATTTATTTCTTTTTTTTTTATTATTTGACAGGTAGAGTTATAGACAGTGAGAGAGAGACAGAGAGAAAGGTCTTCCTTCCATTGGTTCACTCCCCAAATGGCCACTATGGCCTGCACTGCGCCAATCCAAAGGCAGGAGCCAGGTGCTTCCTCCTGGTCTCCCATGTGGGTGCAGGGCCCAAGCACTTGGGCCATCCTCCACTGCCTTCCCGGGCCACAGCAGAGAACTGGACTGGAAGAGGAGGAGGAGCAACTGGGACTAGAACCCGGCGCCCATATGGGATGCTGGCACTGCAGGCAGAGGATTAACCAAGTGAGCCACAGTGCCGGCCCAAGGCCATAAGCAAAAGGGAAGTTCTCTCCTTCTTTCAGAGAAAAGTACATCCTTCTTTGATGACAGCACCTACTCTTTACCTCAGCAATATTATTCTTGGAATATCTACTTCATTACATAAAAGAGTAAATTTCTAGGTATGCATGGAAATTGTTTTGGCAATATTGTTTTCAAGGGAAAAAAATACAGGAGCAAACTTGAAAGTAAACCCCTCTCTTGGGACCTTGATATAGCTAGTAGATACTAACAGGCCCTAGTCACCCACAGTCTCTCAGTCTCCTTTTTTATCTTCGAGTTTCTTTGCCTTGCTCCTATGATTGCAAATCAACGGCTTACTGAAGTGAACTCACTGAATAGAGTGGTGCAACCAGCCCCACAGGGTTCCAGATCACACAACTCATGAGGTCATATCTCCTCGATAGGTAACATGTTGCTTGTTGGTGGCCTTGTCATGAGGACTTTTCAGGAGACCCTGGCCTTGTGCAAAAAGTAACTGCCACTTGACTGAATTCCACTTTGCCATCATCAAATTTCCTAAAAGAACATGATATCAGTTTCCAATAAAAGGTGGGTCAAGAACTCTGCAGACCAAATCAGTACCTGTGCATGGGCTGAGACACACCTCTCAACCCGAACTACAATGCATAAGAACCTTTACCCCTAGCCATTCAAGAGTCCAGGAATTAAGCAGTAGTTGCCAGGATCCTTCCTCTGTACTTTGCAAATACTTATTTTCCTTTGTCAGTCAAATGTCAATGATTGCCTGCTGCACATCAGGTTAGTGGATCCAGGATTTGGCCTATTACAACAAGCAGTACTCATTACCTTTGAAAATAAAATATACTTTAAAAGTGAGTTAACACTCTCACAAGAACTAGAATAATTTTATATTTTATCATTTAAAATCGCAATGTATAGACATATTTGTAGAATATGATCTGATTTGGAGACTGGTATGGTACAGCCTCTTAAGTTGCTGCTTGCACCACCAGCAGCACCTCATAGCAGAGCACCAGTTCAATTCAATTTATTTCCCTTTTAATGTTCCTGGGAAGGCAACAGAGGATGGTTGTGGGAGATCAAGATGGAGTTCCTGGATCCTGGCTTTGACAGGCCTCAGACCCTACTGTTGTGGTCATTTGGGGACAGAACCAATGGATAGAACTCTCTCTCTCTCTCTCTCTCTCTCTCTCTCTCTCTCTCTTTCTCTGCCTCTCTCTCTCTCTCTTCCCTCCCTTCATCCCTTTCAAATAAAATAAAACAATAAATCTTTTAAAAATATGATCCAATTTTTATAAACAAAGCTGAACATACAAAATGCAAGCATGAGTGTGATTGGATGATCATGGAAGATTGGAAAGAAGGGTACACACCAAGTAGCCTCAAATGCAGGTAGTCATGGAAACAAGGAGAAAAAGATTTGTAAACAATAGTCAGAGTCTGAGAAGAATGGTCCAAGGAAAGACATCTTGCCTGTGTAACACCATTAATGTATGCCTTAAAAGAGAGATTATGAATGAGTGCTAAGAAACATCCTAAAATTGGTTATATTTAGTTGTTAATGGAATTTTAAGGAACTTTGACTTTCTTTCCTAGATCTTTTGGCATTGTCCTGGGCTTTTTTTTTTCCTTTCTTATATTAAGAATATATGCAATTAAACAAGCACAAACAAAATTAGTACACTTATATATTGATGCATAAAAGTCCTTACTAATCTAAGTTCAGTGAATCAAAGTAGATAGTATACTGAAAACATTAGCTTCACTGCCACTCTTGATAGTATAAAAAATATACAAACTGCTGTGTAAATGTCATTGTAGAAAATAAGGTGGTCTGGACCATTAGAGACAGCACAAATTTGAGTCATTGAACTTCATGAGAGTAGAAGCAAGTAGCCAGATGACTAAATTTCATTTCCTAAGGGCAGAAGGTAGACTGCTCATAGACAGAGAGAATCATACTGTTGTGAGGATGCTAGGAACAGAGTCTGTGACCATTTTCTCCTAAAATCTGCTAATATTTGGAATTTCTACATGAAATGTTCAAAATTAATAACCTGTTTTCGTATAATAATATATACTCAGAGGTACACTTTCAAATCCACAACACTAACTACAAACTCCAACATCACACGTGTATAGAAATGTTTAATCACTGTTTTTAAGAGTGGAAAAAAAAACTATCTTGAGTAAAAAATTAAAGCAATAAATCTTTCAAGGGGCTCTTCATTTAAATCCTCTTTAAGAAAACTACAGGATCTGGCTCACCATTGTAAAAACCAAGATAGAACAAACAAATATCTAAGGAGCAAATTTTCTATCCTTAAAAAAACTATGTTTATATCAATTACTGACATAAGGCACCTTCAACACTCTTTACAGGAAGTATTTATTTCTGTGCATAGTGATCTCTGTCAAAGGGTTCAGTTCTTACTTAATGATAACATACAAATGATACTGAATTACTTGAAAGTTCCGGAGCTCATTCATTATGTTGGAAGGACCAGGGGATTAGTCTAGGTGGAAAAATAGCAGCCTTGGAAAGAAATGCAAGCTATTATGACTGGAATACATTGTATCCATCTTCCCTTTGTGTATCCAATGACATGGAGTAGCTTCTTCTCTAGGATTGTCGGCATTAAAAAAAATGAATTCTACCTTCCATTAAGGAGAAAGAAATGATAGATAGATAGAGAGGGAGATTGGGAGGAGGAAGAATTAGAGGGCAGAGGGAAGGGAAGAAAATTGCCCATTTTCCTTCACTGGGAGATTATAAAGGTATTATCACTTTCTGTAATTTTATTTACATATTCAAAACAACCTTATATTTTTCAATAAGACTACAACAACATACTACTCAGTCTTGGCTTTAAATGGGTCATTAAAAAGTTACTTTTGCTTTAATTAAATAAACAAAGTAGTCACTTTATTCTTACATGAAGCTCTAGGATTTTCAATTAGTTATTTCTGCATTAAGCTTGACTGAGTAACTATGCTAATGCGCTTTTATCATTTTGCAAAAAATAAACATTGACTGTTTTACAGGAGGATAGGGTACCTCCGACTTTTATATGCCTCCTGCCTTTGGCGTTATGAATATCAGTACAACTTCACTGCTCAGTAAACACCATTAATCTGTGGCTTATGCAAATGAGAAACCTATTATTTTAACTGTTTTAATAAGCAATGAAATTGGTAGCCCACTTATCTTGAAGGAAAGTGTTCTGTAACTACAAAATATTATTTTACTATTGTTAGTATTGTCATTATTATATTAATAAAATATTAAAAGACTTCAAGAGATTTCTCCATAAAGTAAGATTACATCTAAAACAATGTTCTCCTCAATGGCACTGGCAAATAAGTTATGTTAACAATAAAATGAACATTTTTTGTGTTTGTTTTAGATGTCATACTGTGTGTGGTTAATGAAGATGTGTGACTTGTCTTTCTTACCTTCCTCATTACTGATTCATTTAATTTGGGATGAATACATGTGATATTATAGGAAATAAACATTTAGTCTCTGCCCTCCCCATCTCTCCCTAAAACAGCACTCCTAAAACTTTGGGTAATTCCTTTGTGAAAGGATGAATTGGAGCAACTTTTGCTATATTTGCTCTTAATTCTCAATTCAGGCAGAAGAGCATCTAAAATGCTAGAACTCTCCAGTGATCAGAGTTCTTATTTATTTTTCTCTGTTAATGAGATGACCAGTGGCTGAGGGCTTCTGGATGACTATGTGCTGCTTATAGATCCATATTCATCTACTTAATTTATTTCATTGAAAATAAAATGGCTTCTCTGACTCAAATAATAAGTTGTCATTTGATTTATGGAAGTTCATAAATCTGTGCACATATCTATTCATGTGCATTTCAGTCTCCATTGAATATAAGATAGTCAGTCTCACTGTGCTATTTCTCCATGCTATGTATTGTTAGTTTAGTAACTGCAACATAGGCACTCAATAGAGAGATTTACTGAACTCTAATTCAGATTGTTTTAAGTCCTCTGAATGGTGTTGGATAGCTCCTAAGTCTCTTGTTTAATTATATACTTGTAATTGTATATTTGTCATTTTATTTTCTTTTCTTAAGGGCCATGAAATTGTTTAAGCTTCAAGCCCCACAGAACATGAATCAATTTCTTGAGTTAGTAAATTGTTGTTGTCTAATTAAATGGAGGGGTGAATGAATGAATAAGGAAATTGGGCAATCATTATCTGAAGATAATAGTTCATCTTTACACCACATCCCTTGCTGATCATTAAGGCACATTTTGGGTTTATTCATTTCTCAAAAACAATTTTGATGCTTAAAATTCTCTAGCACTAAACTTTCACTTATCAGTAATCTCCTGGAATTTCTTTCCCTGCTTTTACACAATCTGAAAGAGCTATGGCAACATTTCTAACGTCCCTAGCTATTTGTTCCTCTTTTAACACATTTATTCTCTGCTTAGAGACATTGTGGTGATATTCCTGACCTCTTTACTCAGTCAACCTTGGGCAGCTGAATCTTGCTGAAGAAAAATACCCAACACTATTGAGAGTCTCTCTTAAACTTCAATATATCCTTTATTCATATCTTAGAGTACCCCACTAATCACCCACAGCACTATTCTAAATTTTTTTCCAGATGTTTGAGACTCCAACATTATTTTCTGACCTCTCACTGTCAGCTTTTGATTACTCATCTCATTTCACAATAGCTCCAGCAAGTACTTTGGATGTGGGAGAATATGATACCCAAAGGTGAAGTTGAAATCGCTGAGTCTACGTCTACTTGGGACATGCTTCAACATGGAAATCTTCAAATTCTGTCCTAAGGAAAATAATTGAAAATATAAACACTATTTTAATTATGTTAGGATTAATGTCACCCTGTGAAAAATAGTCTTTAATTAAATTAAGAAGAAATGTTAAGGGCATTGGTCATTGAAATGTTATCAGAGATTACTTACTGAGAACCCAGCCATAAGTGAGTGTTCTTCATAGAATCACACAAAATTACTACTAACTCAAGGACATTGCATTTCAGAGTACATTGCATATGGCTTGTTATTATTAAGTATGTTTATGTGCTTGTGGAATTCTAGCATATAGATTAAACTACACAGTAAAAGATTTAGTGCTGATGTCAGTAATGTGTTGGAAAGGGTAAAACCCAGACACTAAAACTCTAATGGGAACTTTAATTTTAGAAAACCAATGGAAGTATTTTTATTTCATTTAAGTAGACAGGAACCTCATTAAAATTGTCATATGTTCCTTAGCTTTTCAAAAATTGGAGATATAAAAAATGTTTTGCCATAAAAAAAGCCACAGCTGCTAATGAGAAAAGACTTTAATTAACAGATCCACTTAGAAAAAGGTAAACACATTACATTTCACACATTTGAAAATGCTGCAGATATATTTGAGGCATACTAAAAATTTTCTCAATCATAGACCAATTGATATTTCCATATGGATCATTGGAATAGTAATAGATAGCATATATTAAACTCTTTATTAAGTATCAGGTACTATCCTAAGTGTTACATGTATTTGCCAATTTATGACAACAAAACTAATGAGGAAAATACCATTTGAAGATAAGGTATTTATCTGGTTCATAACCAAGACTCAGAAGGATGGAGTAACAAGCCCATGGTCACACAGAGCTAGATTTTGATCATCAGACGTAGGATTCAATGCTAATTATCTTAAGCACCTCTCCATGGACAAATATACAGAATTTATTCTGCAATTTATAGCATCTTAACTGCCTTATGTAATTGGAGTCCCTTCCTTTATATCTGATACAGATTTACTCAGAGTTGTAGTTTTACCATAGAAAACACAATGGTTGGATTGATTTTATGCAAGACTTGATAGCCTAGGGTGTTTGTGTTCAAACAGTTTCGGATTCCTACATCCACTTTTAATCATCAGTTGGTTGACTGTGGAGAAATTACTTCACTTCTCTGAAGTTCAGTTTTCTCATTTGGAAAACTTAGATAATGCCAAATTTTTAGATTTTGGATAGTTATAGAGATAAGCTTTATAAATTCATAACCTTCATTCATAAGTTTAAACACATAATTATTCACCATTATCACATGAAATATTTAGAATGATCTGATTTAAGTAGAGTATGCATTTCATATTTAAAATCCACCTTTCATGCTTCCAATCCAAAGCATTAAGAATTTTACTTCCTCTATGGAAGAATCATAGGAAAAATGCTGAAACAGTAATAAAAATATTAAATTGTATAGGAAAAAAATAAATTCTGTCATGCCAGAAATGAAGATCTTTGGAAAGTCACACCACAAAAATGGACTGCAGAGGCCAGCGCTGTGGCTCAGTAGGTTAATCCTCCGCCTGTGGCGCCAGCATCCCATATGGGTGCCAGTTCTAGTCCTGGCTGCTCCTCTTCCCATCCAGCTCTCTGCTGTGGCTTGGGAAAGAAGAAGATGGCCCAAGTCCTTGGGCCCCTGCACCTGCATGGGAGACGAGGAGGAAACACCTGGCTCCTGGCTTCAGATTGACACAGCTCCAGCCGTTGTGGCCATTGGAGAGTGAACCAATAGACAGAAGACCTTTCTCTCTGTTTCTACCTCTCACTGTCTGTAACTCTTCCTCTCAAATAAATAAATAAAATCTTTAAAAAATGGACTGGAAGAATTTGGCTATTGTGCTCAGGGAAGTGGTGGGGAAGTTAAATCTTAATCTATAGAATTGATGGTTGAGGAATCACATATGATGAACATAAACTCTGTCCTAAACCAGTTAACTCCTGGTTCCCAGAGCAGAAGCAAGAGCTAAATGTGGCAGGAAAATTTCTGCAATGTAGACCCAGCATTCCCAGAGAGAAGAGTATCTGCTGAATGTGAACCTCCAATTACAATCTATAATGCAAGCATGGAATCATCTTCCTTAAAAGAAAAACAGCAGCCACAGTAGACTGTATAGTTACCTTACTAAGTTCATAAGAGACCACAAAATAATTACAAGTTTAAATTAAGTAAAGTGCTTAAAAACAGAACAGAAACCACATGGAGGTACAGAACATTATATAAATTTACAGGAAGATTTTCAAAATTAGCCAAATGCTAATTCTCTAAGTGAAAAGGAATATAGCATTGAAAATAACAGCTTAGAAGATATACTAAATAGAAATTTTCATACAATTAAGAGAATATGGGCAATGGGGAACATTTCTGAAGAATTTATTGAGAATGGAGAGGGAGACAGAAACACATAGAGCAACACAGTTAGTATGAGAAAATAAAGAGCTTGAAAACATGAAAGAAAAGTGAAAATTTAGGGATAGAAAGAGAAGACACAACTTATGTCTATTAGAATTTCCACAAGAGCAAGAGCACAGAGTAGCCAAGGGTAAGAAGGGGGGCCTGAAAAGGTGTCTGTTTAATTACCAAGAACATATGACCAAAAATGACGCTTGTGACAATGAGGTCTGGGGTTGAACTAGAGCTAAAACCATCTCAAAAGACATTTATGGAAAGTGTGGTTCTTTAGCAAATACATCATTAATAGATATTAGGAAACATTGTATTTGGTTGAAGCTGACAGTGTGGTTACCTCTGCATTGTCCCTTCTAACCCTTTCTCCATAATATAATAACCATGTTTGGACAGAATTGACCCTGTAGATCTGGGAAAGAGGATATGGTTCATATAATTGCATGACTTTTGCCACAGTGTTTGGCTCAGGATAGGGAATATGAACCAAGATGATCCAGATTGCCCAAAGCTTTCACTGATGGTTGTGGTAAGCATCCTCTCCTTCTCCACCCTTAAATATGTATGTTAGTCTCAGTTGCTGATCACAGCAACAATGAACAGATTGGCTTTTTTTGATTTTTTAAATATTTTAACTGACACCTATAAGTACACATTTTATGGGATACCAGGTGGTGTTTTAATACAAATATACATTGTGTAATATCCAATCAGGGTGAACATATATATCTTCTCAAATATGTAATATCTATTTATGGTGAAAACATTCAATTCCGTGCTTCAATTTTTAAGAGAATACACAGTATAAAATCACTATCTACAGTCACTCTACGGCACAATAGAACACCAGAACTTCTTATTCCTATCCAACTATAAATTAGAACCCATAAATCAAACTTTCCTATATCTCCTTTTTCACTGCTCTCCCCAGCCTTTGATAAGCACCATGTACTCTTAACTTCCATGAGATCATCTGCTTAAAATGCACATTAGCGAGATCATCAGCTTGGCTTATTTCATGTAATGTCATGATCTCTAGTTCCATCCACGATCTTACAAATGACAAGACTTATTTTTTAAAAAAAAAATAAAATTCTGTCTTTTGCAATGAAATGGACACAACTGAAAACCATAATACTTAGTGAAATAGATCAGTCCCACAAAGACAAGTACCATATGTTTTCTCTGATCTGAAGTAACTAATAGAGTATCTAAAATGTAATATATTGGAGTGAAATAGACATTTTGAGATTAGATGATTGTTTACAGTCCTTGCCTCTTCTGTTGAGGAACTGTGTTTTTTTTTCTTCTAATTATTTGTTGAAATCTTTTATTTAGGTAGGGCTAACTTTATGCTTATTAAGTAAACTGAAAGCAGGTCTTGGTAAAAATTAAGCATGGGTATGGCAGAGGAAGGAGCAAGAAGCATTGGAGCATGGTGGGAAGGAGGGGAGGTTGGGAAGTATCACTAGGTTCCTAAATATGTTTATATGAAATACACAAAACTTGTATAACTTAAATAAATTTTAAAAAGTTGAAATTTATATAAAGGAAACAATTTCATGTATTTCATGTGTACAATTTTAAGAGCATGATGATATTTCCCACTCTCTTTCCCCTTGCTTCCACCCTCTCTTCTGTTTACTTTCTTATTTTTCTCTTCATTTCTATGACATACTTTTGGTTTACTTTATGATCACAAACATAACCCTCCACGAAATAGAGTTCAACAAGTAATAAGTAGAGAAACCGCTGTTCCTCCGAGGTATAGACAAGGGCTATAAACAATGGTCAAATTTCAAAATGTCAATTTTACTAATTCATATTACATTTTTTGTAATCTACCTATCAGTTACCAGAAATCATCCCTTCATATGGGTGAGCAGTATTCCATTCTGTACATGTACAGTGTTTCCTGTATCAACTCCTCAGTGGACAAACACAAGTTATTTCCATTTGTTGCTACAATAAACATGGGAGTGCAGATGTCTCCTTGACAGAATCATTTTGTTTACCTTGGATAAATACCTGGATTATACGGTATCTCATTTCTAGTGTTTGAGGAGCCTCCACATTGTTCTACACGGTGGCTGTACTAATTTGTATTCCGACCAACAGTGTGTGAAGGTTACCTTTTCTCCACATCCTTGTCAGCACCTGTTGTCTTTTGTCTTTTTGATACAAACCAAGCCAATTAGACTAAGGTGATATCTCATTGTGGCTTTGATTTGCATATCCCTGATGATGAATAACTGTGAGCATTTTTTTCATGTTTGAATTTTAAGACAATATTGACATGAGGAGGATAGTGCTAAAAGATTTGATTAATTGAAGCCAAACCCTGAACTGGAGTATTCAAAACTCTCACTTAAACTTTAGAATTTTGTAAGCATACCTATATCTTCCAATATTTAAGCTATTATCGTATTTTTTGTTCTTTTAAGTAATTACCACTGAAAGCATTTGAAATTGCTCACTAGTATAAACATGATAGAACACCAAGAAACAAAACTGTTTCCCAGTGTCATCCAAAGACAAGGAAAAAGAAAATAAAACCCTGAATTTAAATGTGCCATATGTATTTAACTGATCTGCATGTTTTATTATTCTCAGGATAATGGTTTCTGTCAAGGGTAATTGTGATTTCTATATTACTAAACTTATTTCACTATCTAGAATAAACACGTTCTTACTCTGTTTTGTGCAGGTATCACAAAGTTCTTAAGCCTGGCTCATTTACACAGCACAGAAATTGGCTTCTCACAGTGTTTGAAACTGGCAAGTCCAAAATCAAGGCTCTGGCAGGTTCATTTTGTCTGATAAGAGTCCAATTTCTGCTTCCAAGGTGGTGCAGTGTGAACTCTGTGAACTCTCAAGTGGAAAAACATTGTGCCCTCACATGGCAGATAGCAGGAGGGCAGAAAAAGGAATAAACTCCCACTGCTATGCCCGTTTATGAGGTCACCTAATCCTAAGCATGTGGGGAAGAGCCTTCATGATTTAATCACCTGTTAAAGAGCCCATCCCTTTATACTGTCACATTGCCAATACCTGTGCAAATGACACAGTCAAACCAGAACATTGGAAACCAAGGTTCTTAATTGATCAATACAGTTAATTAAAACACGTATAAATTTTTCCAGCTAATGGTATCCAGTATTCAAATAATTTTGCTCCCCACATGTCTCGTGTTGACAAAAAAGCAGAATTTAATTTCATGCAGAAGAATATATTTATACATAATTTATAGTTCTTAAAGAGAATATTCATTCTATCATTGACCTTTCAAAAAGTATCCTTACCTTTCAATTGACAATGCAGAAAATTGACACTTCAGGTGTCATCAGGATGTATAGCCATGAATTGAGGATCCAATATTTGCAAAATTTATTCTTAGGGTATTTGAATTTATGGATTATTACCTGTAGCATTCTAATTTCTCTTCATATTGTGTTCACTCTTAAGAAAGCAGTGTCCCTCCGTTATATCATCATCATAAGTTCATTAACTGAAGATTTAGTATCAAACTGCCAGTTTTACAAAGTAGTAATAATACAAAGTCTCCTTCTATGAATAGTTATATCTTTTGGAAATTGATAGTTCACCATTTAGTTCACATTTTGGTCAACATCTCTTATTTAAAAATCCATGTGAAATACTTACAGTAACATGACAGAAAAAAAGATCATCCTTTGAGATAAACTTAAGGACTTATTTTCTAACTTTGGGTATACCAATAATATTTCAATATTACAGTTTTACTTATTAAATTCTCACACTAAATCTTTCTTAAATACTAAATAAGAGACTACATAATAACTCACGAATGAAGAACTTGGAGACATTCTTTGTACATGCATTTGTCATTGTTCTTTTCTATTTAAAAAAAAAATTAGATTGTTTCACAAAAGACCAAATAAGCACATAACAAAGCCTTTGTGGAAAGTCAAATGCTTTAAAAATAAAATAAAACTTCATTACTAATATCCTGACTTTTAAAATATTTACATATTCCTTTTACTAGCGTAAATTTTCACATATATTATACAACTGGAATGTGAAATTTCAAAATGCAGAACTCATATCTTTCAAAATATAAATAACATACAGTTTGTGAATGCTATGTACAAGTTTCTGTCCTTGAGTGTTGCCAGTGTGCCAATATCTCTCATTATCAATGAGTTAGGTAAGATGCTGAGATGCAGATAGATTAAATCTTTGACAGATCTTGTCCGGTGTTACAGCCTTTTAATAGAGCTGCCAGAGGCAGCACCCGCACAATGCATGCCACATATGAGTGATTGAAAATGTGGTTTACTCACTCTAATGCTTGGCAATGAGAAACAACAGTGACTCTCTCATGAAAAATTAGAGCCCTGATAGCCCAGCACAGACTTAATTCCTCTGCATCATCCAATAGACCAATTTTAGCAAAAAACTTTAATGCATTATCATTTTGTTAGCAAATTGCAAGTTTGGTAGAATCTGGGTTTTTTTTTTTCAAATATGAAAATTAATTGTTAATTTATTGAAACTACTGATAAGGACCATTGATTTTTTTTTTTTTTTTTTTTTTTTTTTTTTTTTTACAGGCAGAGTGGGCAGTGAGAGAGAGAGAAAAAGGTCTTAATTTTTACCGTTGGTTCACCCTCCAATGGCCGCCACAGACAGCGTGCTGCGGCTGGCGTACCACATCGATTCGAAGCCAGGAGCCAGGTGCTTCTCCTGGTCTCCAATGCGGGTGCAGGGCCCAAGGACTTGGGCCATCCTCCACTGCACTCCCTGGGCCATAGCAGAGAGCTGGCCTGGAAGAGGGGCAACCGGGACAGAATCCGGAGCCCTGACCAGGACTAGAACCCGGTGTGCCGGCGCCGCAAGGCAGAGGATTAGCCAATTGAGCCGCGGCAACGGCCGACCATTGACTTTCATACATTGTCTCAAGCACTGAAGGGGTGTGTTAATGAGTCTATTCCTTGCTATAACTTACAGTCAAGGTATGGATGAGGGAGGAGATAAAACAAGGACAAATTGTATTAAAATATAGGACAGAATGCAATTGAGCTTCAAGAAATTGTGGGTTCATCTTTAGTTGAAATCAATTAAAGAAAATTTCAAGGAGCCTATTCTTATGTGATACAGAGCAATAAATTTATATTTAAAATGAATTTCTTATAAAAACTAATTTAATAGAAGTAATTTTTATTTTATTAATGTAAAAGTTCAATGAAAAAGTATAAAATAAATCTAGAAACATGCAACTTTGGAACAAAACTTGTGATGCCAAATTCTAAATTGTTTGGGGAAAAAAAGACAGCACTAAATCATCTAGCACAGATGTGAGAACCCTAATCTGGGTGCTTATGATTAAAGCTGGAACAAGGATGCGATTAGAAGCGGTGATTATGGAAATATGGTAGTCAGTGTGGCACTAGAGGAGAAAAATGTAAAAAGAAATTAAAATGACACTGAAAAACTAAGCTAGGAAGAAAAATTTATTGTTTTGAAAGATTTATTTATTTATTGGAAAGCAGAGTGAGAAACAGAAGAAAGAGATCTTCCTTCCACTGGTTCATTTCCCAAATGCCCACAAAATCCAAGCCGGGGCCAAGACAAAGCCTCATAGGCAAGGAACTCCATCTAAGTCTCCCACAGAAAGTTGTTTTTAAAGAAAGAGATGAGGCCTGTGTTTTGGTGTAGTGGGTAAAGCTGCCACCTGTGACACTGGCATCCCATATGGTTGCCAGTTTGAGACCCAGATGCTCCACTTCCAACCCAGCTCCCCGCTGGTAGCCTGGGAAAAGCAGTGAATGATGGTCCACGTATTTGGGCCCCTTCAACCTACAGGGGATGAAAGTCCTGTCTCCTTACTCCTGGCTTCAACCAAGTCCAGCCCTGGCCATTGCGATCATCTGAGGAGTGAACCAGCAGATTGAAGATTTCTCTCCCTCTCTCTCTCTGTAACTGTAACTTCCTAATAAATCCATAAGTCTTAAAAAAAATCTCTAAGGAAGAAGTGAAAGGGAATTTTTAGTCTTTATATTAAGAATAATAATAATAAAGTAAGAGTGATGAAAAAAACTCTTCCAAACAAAAAACAAGTGGTGAAAGAATTTGGGGAAAGAAATAGACAACTGTTGTGATTACTGAAACAGACAATATCATGGGAAAAATTAATGGGCTAGAGTGACAACTGCTGTTCCTGCAAAGCCACCACAAGGTCAACACTGAGCCAATTCTCAATAAGTATTGACTTAATGAAGGTATGAACCCGGGTTATGTACATTGACTTTACACTCAGTCTTCCTATTTGGTCATGAAATCATAAATATGAGTTACCATTTGGCCCAAAACACAGGATTCTGACGTTAATTTCACACTTTATTCAGATTAACTCTGAATCCGCTTTATATACAAGACACTTGTTCCAAATCTTAATCTCAAGCATGTTGGTAGCTTTAGCTATTCTCTCATCAGAGTCCTGACCCTAATCCTACTACTAGTGTGCCTTGACCTTACCTGCCCTTTTCCCACCTTATCCCAACTAAGCACGTGCATGGCAATGAGGCTGCCCTGAGTCACTGTAAAGCCACCAGGAGAGTGAGCGCACACTATATCCACTAAATGATCTTTTCACCCTCAGTTTATGAAATAATTGAGACAGAAGATTTGTGCTAACCTAATTAAGTAGGCTTGTTTGAGTCTAGGTTAGTGTGAAAATGGTGGGAGTTTTCAGAAGTGCTCTAACACACAAGACTGACTTACGCATTCAAGACTTCTCATTAGCTTCAAATCTCTTCACAACTACTACCCAGGCCTCACCCAGAATGAAAATCCACAGCCAGTATCTGCTTAGACTTTTTCATATATTTTTTCTCATATACTTATCAAGTGGAAGAACATTTAACAGCACAATTTAACATGATGCACTAAAGTTTCATCTTAGTTGGAACCTCTACTTCCTCTATATTTTCTTTTTTTTATTTTTGAGATAACATATTTTAAATTTATTTAGTGGTACACTAAATAAAGAGTTCAGGGGCTGATGTTGTGGCATAGCAGGTAAAACCACCACCTGCCATGCAAGCATCGCATATGGGCACTGATTCTCCTGGCTCCTGTCTTCGGCCTGGTTTAAGCAATCTGGGGAAAGAACCAAGAGATGGAAGACCTCTCTCTCTCTTTCTCTTCCCCTCTGTTTCCCCCTCTCTCTCTTTCTCTGTAACTTTCAAACAAATAAATGTTTAAAATTTTTTAAATAAATTTAAAATAAATAAAAAGAGTATAACAAACAAAAAGCAAAAAAGACTATAGTTCAGCAGAAAATATACAAAGGCCATAAATAACAATCAAATAAAAAGATATCAACTTCCCACATATATATCACTTATGTTCCCTCTTATGGTCATATGGTTTAAATGTTACAAAGTCTTTCCAACTTTGTGGTCTCTTCTATTATGTTCATTTTTCTATATGGTCTCAATGACACATATGTATATTTCTCAATATGCTCAATCATTTTATCTCTTCTAGATAACAATGCCTCATTATTTTCTTACATTATAGATTTTTTTCTCCAAGCTCTGTTCCTGATTTACACAACTCTAGCAAAATTATTTTGTTTTGTGAATATAACCTCATTTTGCCCTACAAATATGTTTACTGTTCACATATATTTTTTAATCTCTGAAACTCCAGACAAATAGACTTTTGTAAATAATCATTTAGGTCTTGGACAGCAGAAACAGTGACCAAATGAAATATTTGAATCTGCTATTATTAAGTCTGTAAAAAGAATATGCCAAACTCAAATGGAGAAATTCAATAATCTACCAGGGCCTTAACCAAAAGAGGACGATGTTATTTTCAGCAAAGAAAACAAATCATGTGTTTAGAAATAGGAAGGACTATCACAGAATTAATAATTGAATTATTATTAATAATTAGTGTTTATAAGTATTAATATTTAATGTTAATAATTTTAATTATATTTTGTAGGCAAAAATATGTGAGCTAACTGCATTAAAGTTAACCACAAAACATGTGGAAAAAATTTAAATAAAATGTTTTTGGAAACTTACTTTCTCTGTACACAAATAGTCAAACATAATAATATTCTATTTTTAACTCTAAATTTTTATTGAAAATTACTTTTTAAAATTTTATTTAAGCTATACAAGTTTCTTGTATATCATATACATAGACTTAGGAACATAGTGATACTACCTACCCTATCCTCCCTCCCACCCAGACTCCAACCCTTCTTCCTTCTCCCTCGCCTATTCTCACTCTTAATTTTTACAAAGATCTATTTTCAGTTTACTTAATAGTCATATCCCTGCACTAAGTAAAGAGTCCAACAAATAATATGAAGAAGAAAACACTATTCCTCAACAGAAGAGACTGGGGTTATAAATCATTATCTAATCTCAACATGTCCATTTCACTCCAATACATTACATTTTGGGTACTCTTTCAGTTACCCCAGATCAGGGAAAACGTATTTCTTATAGGTAGCATCCTGTTGATTTTTTTTAATTTTCTTTTTAAGAAAGAAAGACTAAGGCAAAAATCCAGATTTGTCTGGTTAACTACACTTTTTACTTCATTTCCCTTTCAGCCAAATTATCAAGAAGATAGGAAACTTATAATTCATTCTTCATAGTATTTTATAAGAAATATGGGAAACAGAGATATTGAAACTATTTGAAGACTCAAGAAAGCAATTTTTCATGTTTCAGCTGTCTTTACCCACAAATCTGGAGGAATTACTTTGAGCATCAATGCAATCATGTCGTAGTTTAATTCTATCAAATTATGTACCATCTCAATGCAAGAGATGACTCAAAGAAAACAGTGTTTTATCAACTGGATGTGTTACCACCTTTTGTCTAACAAGTACAGTCCTTTTGGAGAATGGAGAATATGGCCTTAAAAGTAAACTAGAAATAGTAGATAACTAGGGAAAGTCACAACCATTAAGTTTATAGAAAAAAATATTTCACAGAGTGCATCAGAAATCCATACACTCTGCATAGAATTTACAACCCAGATGCATCCTCTTAGGCAAAAACAAGACAGGCTATTATTGAACGTTGAGCTATTGAATATCGTAGAAGTGTCATGCAGCTGTCACACTGTGGTAGAAATATGGAAATCAGAGGTCGAGGGTCAACAAACAGTTTAATAAATGCACACTGTGAGTTGCTTAATGACCTGAGGAGGAATTTGATTTTAAAAAACAAATATTTGTGGTATGTACAGTCGCATCCAGGAAGTACAAAAAATTAACCAATTGTGTCCAAATATGGAGAAAAATCTTATTATTAACTTTCATCAAAGATTATATGATTCCATTTCCAATAAATGAGTATTAAGTAAGAAACTATGTTATTTGGCTTACTGTAGAGGCCTATTCCCTAAGAAGGATGAGTCTTCCATTAACTACAGCCTCAAGAATTGGGTAGTGTGATAGCCCTCTCTCAGTTAATAATTAGTTTTCCAATTAGAATCATGTTTTTCTTACTTGTAGTTTAGACACTTTTCTTAGGGCCTCTAATGATGACTCCGTCCTCAGTTTTAGATTCTGATTTTAGATCCTGTGAGTTTAAATTACTTGTTAGATTCATTTTCTCCAGACTTAAAAAAGTAAAATTCTAAATGGTCATGCACATGAAACCTCTGACGGGAGCAATTTCTGCAAGCTGGCACTGCATCCCCCTGGAGAAACCATTCCTGCTGCAACCCTGCCTAGACTCTCCTCCCTTTTCAGCATGAAGCAGCCAGAGCAATCATCACCCAGTTCCCCCTAACAAATGTTAGTGTTTCCCTCTTAGGGAGGAGGGAATGGGAGGAGTCAGATGCGTTAATAGATACTCAGGGGATTCCAATGGAATCTGGGGTGTAAAATATTTGCTTCCTTCCCCAAAACTTTATCTTTAGCAAGAACAAACAGACCACCCTGCTTTATTAGAAATTCCAAATTTACCATGAGAAGAGCAAGGGAGTTCTTCCTGAGTTCACAGCTTATTGTGAAAAGAAGTTATCTATCCCACACTTAGCAGGCCAGACAGGATGGAGAATTATAAATGAAGCCTTTTAGGAAATCATCAGGATCATTAACCATCAGGGAAATGCAAATCAAAACCACAATGAGGTTTCACCTCATCAGGTTAGAATGGCTTTCATACAGAAATCAACAAACAACAGATGCTGGAGAGGACTTCGGGGGAAAAAGGCACACTAATCCACTGTTGGTGGGAATGCAAACTGGTAAAGCCACTATGGAAGACAGTTTGGAGATTCCTTAGAAACCTGAATATAGCCCTGGACCAGAAGTGGGGCAGCCAGGGCTTGAACTGGCACTCAAATGGGATGCCAGTATTACAGGTGGCGGTTTTACGCTCTTGCCACAGTGCCAGCCCAAAGTTTTTTTCTCAGGAATCCACCAAAGATTCATTTATACCAAAGAGACTTCATAACATTACTTATTTGGATGGTGTTCTTAGATAAATTGTGACCATAAATAATATAATATCAAATAATTGCATGTATTATGCTGATATTTTAACCTACAAAACAAATTCCAAATTAATGACCCAGCATTTAACAACTCACCTTCACTGACACCAGACTACATTTCTACCATGATCCTTTCTCTTTGTGCATATTGAGACCTAAATTTTCCTTCCCCTGTGTATTGGTTCTCAAAAATATATCCAGTGGTATTTAGTGTAGAGTGAGCAACCACTCAAGATTGTCTGGGACTGAGGAGGTTCTCTAGATGAAGGACTTATAATAAAAAAATAGAAAGGATTGGTGACTTAACTTTCATAAATGGTTTTAGATGTCGCTTCCCCATGATCTTCATCATCTTTTGATCTTGTCTTACGACACTATATACGCTTTCTCATGTCATGTGATTCCCCTTTCTGATCCTAAAAACTAAGAAATTTTTTATAGACTCATTATTTGCTCTTTCTGAAATTTGTTTTGTATGGAAGTATTTTTTTTCTCTTAACTACTGAAGACAACATTCTTTTTGAAGGAAAAAAAAAAGAATGCTGAAAAATACTGCAAAAGCATTTTTTACTTTTGGTTCAGGATGACTGACCAGGCACACATGTTAATCTTTTTGCCTTTCTAAAGATTCACTTTAAAATAGCAAAAACAGATTTAAAAGAAGAAAAACACATTTTCAACAACGCAGGTTAACTGGAGCAGTTTTCAGCAGCACCACTGAAGCAGAAACATTGAAAAATGACTGCAACAACAAGAGTTTGTATGGAAATGAAGCAGCCTGTGAAAGAGAAGACCTCTGAAAAGCAGGAGAATTATTTCACTTAACATAATGCCCTCCATTTCCATCCAAGTTGTTGGGAATGACAAGGTTTCATCCTTTCTTATGGCTGAGTAGTATTTCATTGTGTAAATGTACATTTTTCTTTATCCATTCATCAATGCACAAACATCTAGGTTGCTTCCATTTTTTGGCTGTTGTGAATAGTGCTGTAATAAATATCAAATGCGGGTGCCTCTTTAAAAGATTGATGTTATTTAAGTTACATGAAATAAATCAAGCACAGAAAGACAAATATCTCATGATCTCACATGTGTAGCCTTAAAAAATAGGTGATCTCTTGGAAATTAAAATTAGGATGGTGATTATCGGAGACTGGGGAGGGAAGTGGGGAAAGATGATTAGAGAAAGATTGATTGATTGGTACTAGGTTATAGCTAGATAGGAGCACAAAATTCTGGAGTTCTATTGCACAAAATGGTGACGATAAATCATGTTCATTTACTATGTATTTCTCTATTAAAAAACTAGACTACAGGATTTGGGACATTTCTACTATAAAGAGATGTTAAATGTTTGAAAGAATAAAGATATTAATCCTGACTGGACATTACATATTAGATACATGTAATGAAACATCGCATACTATTTTATATGTCTGTTAAATTTTTAAATCTAAACAGTTAGGAGCAACATCTATAATTATAGAAAACAAGTTTTGAAAATAGAAGAGATCCCAAAGAGTCATTTATGGGAGAGTTAATTAAAGGACTAGGATTCCTTTAAGTTCCTTTAATTAGTTGAACTTATTGTCCAAACAGCTAAATATTGTACTTGTGTCTGGCTAAAGACAAAATCAGGTCTTTACAGATCAGGTCTTCTGCACAAGTCGAAAAACTGAATTGGGGAGCTGGGTGTCTTCCTTGGGAGATGGAATCTAGGTCACAGAAAGCAAACAGCAAGATTTCCAAGTCTTCCTGACCCTAGGTCTGCTTGTAACCCAGGGAAATAGTGATTGCTACATATTCTCAGAATCTCAGTTCATTTTTCAATGCTACTCAATTTAATTATTTATAAGTATGATACAAATATAACAATCAAGAATCTCCAAGCATTAGAAGTCTATCATTAGAATAAATAAAATATACACTGATCTAACAGTGGGAAAATAAGCCCTGATGGAAAACAGCTTGTCATTATAAAGAAAATTCAAAGTATATCATTGTAAAAATTAAAAGAAAACTAAGAAAGGGAGGATGGAGGGGGAGAGAGAGAGAGAGAGAGAGAGAGAGACAGAGACAGAGAGACAGAGAGAAAGATGCAAAGTATCATTATGCTCCTAAAGCTGTATATATAAAATTTGTTCCCTTTATATAAATAAAAAAAATAAAAATAAGTTAGTTCCGTGCCTTTACTTCCCACAGGTCTTGCAGAATCCTGCAAGATTTATTTTTCTTGTTGCTATTGTTCTCTCTTGAATAATATTTTTAAATAATTCTTTTTCTGATAAAACTTTTGAAACCTCGCATGCTTGAAAAACTACTTTCTGTGGCTCACTTGGCTAATCCTCCGCCTGTGGCACTGGCACCCCGGGTTCTAGACCTGTTCGGGTGCCGGTTCTGTCCTGGTTGCTCTTTCTCCAGTCCAGCTCTCTGCTGTGGCCCGGGAAGGCAGTGGAGGATGGCCCAATTGCTTGGGCCCTTCACCTGCAGGGGAGACCAGGAGGAAGCACCTGGCTCCTGCCTTTGGATTGGCACAGAGGCCATTTGGGGCGTGAACCAATGGAAGGAAGACCTTTCTCTCTGTCTCTCTCTCTCTCACTGTCCAACTCTGCCTGTCAAAAAAAATAAAAAAACAAAAAAAAAAACAAAAAAACACACTACTTTCCTTCAAGGTTTGCCAAGATAATTTCATTGTTTTCTTGTATCTTAAGCTACTCTGAGAATGCTAATATTGATATGATTCATTTTGTTTTAGTGTCAGCCTCTTCCTGGCACGACAATTCAACATTTTTAGAATTTATTCTTTCCTTGATGTTCTTAAATCTTATAATAATTTATCTCGCTATATGGACATCTCTATAATCATTTATATAACCTGTGTATCTATAGTTTGCATTTGCTATCCTTTTTTATTAAGTAAACCTTATAAAACTTAGGATTTTTTGTGTTTTTTAATTCTGGGGAAAAACTCTGATTATTTCTTCCAATACTTCTTCCTTATAGTTTTTTTTTTTTTTCCTTCTCTCCCTGCTAGTATATGGTTGCTGATACATATATTTCTTGGTTTCATAGTACTTAACTTTTGGTTTATCTTTTATCTGTTTTTATTCATTAAAAAAATTCTGAGATTCTTGAATAAATCTTGACATTCACTATTTTTCAGTAGTTTACTGAAGTGTATTCATTTTGCTTCATAAATTCATGTACTGAATGATTTCAACATTGTTGCCATACTTAAGGTATCTGATTCACTGGCATGGTATAGGATTCTTGCTACAGTGGCTTCTGCAAAGGAACATTTAATTCTCTTACATATCATTATCTACAGAAATATATTTTCCAGGTTTGTGTAGTGGATATCTGATCTTCTGTATACAAAGAGAATTGAAAATGAATTTTTACATGAATGGAAGGGGAAAGGGAGCAGGAAAGGGGAGGGTTGCGGGCGGGAGGGAAGTTATGGGAGGGGGGAAGCCATTGTAACCCATAGCTATACTTTGGAAATTTATATTCATTAAATAAAAGTTTAAAGACTTAAATCTATGACCCGAAACCATCAAATTATTAGAGAGCATTGGAGAAACCCTGCAAGATATAGGCACAGGCAAAGACTTCCTGTAAAATACTCCAACAGCACAGGCAGTCAAAACCAAAATTAACATTTGGGATTGCATCAAATTGAGAAGTTTCTGTACTTCAAAAGAAACAGTCAGGAAAGTGAAGAGGCAACCAACAGAATGGGAAAAAATATTCGCAAACTATACTACAGATAAAGGATTGATAACCAGAATCTACAAAGAAATCAAGAAAATCTACAACAACAGAACAAACAACCCACTGAAGAGATGGGCCAAGGACCTCAATAGACATTTCTCAAAAGAGGAAATCCAAATGGCCAACAGACACATGAAAAAATGTTCAAGATCACTAGCAATCAGAGAAATGCAAATCAAAACCACAATGAGGTTCCATCTCACCCCGGTGAGAATGGCTCACATTCAGAAATCTACCAACAACAGATGCTGGAGAGGATGTGGGGAAAAAGGGACACTAACCCACTGTTGGTGGGAATGCAAACTGGTTAAGCCACTATGGAAGTCAGTCTGGAGATTACGCAGAAACCTGAACATAACCCTACCATACAACCCAGCCATCCCACTCCTTGGAATTTACCCAAAGGAACTTAATTTGGCAAATAAAAAAGCCATCTGCACATTAATGTTTATTGCAGCTCAATTCACAATAGCTAATACCTGGAACCAACTCAAATGCCCATCAACAGTAGACTGGATAAAGAAATTATGGGACATGTACTCCATAGAATACTATACAGCAGTAAGAAACAACGAAACCCAGTCATTTGCAACAAGATGCAGCAATCTGGAAAACATCATGCTGAGTGAATTAAGCCAGTCCCAAAGAGAAAAATATCATTTGTTTTCCCTGATCGGTGACAACTGAGCACCAAAGGGGAAACCTGTTAAGTGAAATGGACACTATAAGCAACAATGAACTGATCAGCTCCTGTCCTGACTTTAGATGTACAATGTAATACTTTATCCTTTTTAGTATTTGTTGTTGTTGTTGTTGTTCTAGTACTATTGGTTGAACTCAGTAATTAACACACAATTATTCTTAGGTGTTTAAATTTTAACTGAAAAGTGATCCCTGTTAAATCTAAGAGTGGAAAAAGAGAGGGAGGAGATGAACAATTTGGAACATGCTCAATCGGACTGGTCGCAAATGGTGGAGTTAGAAATGCGCCAGGGGATTCCAACACAATCCCATCAAGATGGCATGTACCAATGCCATCGCACTAGTCCAAGTGATCAATTTCAGCTCACAATTGATAGCTCTGATAGGTCTAAGAGTCAAAGAGATCACACAAACAAGACAAGTATCTGCTAATACTAACTGATAGAATCAAAAAGGGAGAGAAAGATCCAACATGGGAAGTGGGATACACAGCAGACTCATAGGATGGCAGATGTCCTAAACAACACTCTGGCCTCAGAATCAGCCCTCAAGGCATTCAGATCTGGCTGAAGAGCCCATGAGAGTATAGCAGGTATGGAAAGCCAAGATATCATGGAAAAGAAAAAAAAAAAGACCTAAATGAATGATCTCTGTGAGTGAGATCCCAGTGGAAAGAACGGGGCCATCAAAGAAGGAGGTACCCTTCTCCGAAGGGAGGAGAGAACTTCCACTTTGACTATGACCCTATCGGAATAAGATCAAAGTCAGCGAACTCTAAAGGCTTCCATAGCCCTGGCAACTCATGACTAGAGCCTAGGGAGATTACTGACGCCATGAACAGGAGTGTCAAATTGTTAAATCAGCAACAGGAGTCACTGTGTACTTACACCCCATGTGGGATCTATCCCTAATGTGTCATCTAAAGCCAAGTGATGCTATAACTAGTACTGAAACAGTATTTTTATACTTTGCGTTTCTGTGTGGGCACAAACTGATGAGGTCTTTACTAATTATATACTGAAGTGATCTTCTGTATATAAAGAGAATTGGAAATGAAAAAAAAAAAAAACCTGGTGTTAAAATGGAAATGGCATAGAAAATTAATTAATTTGAAAAAAATTATGTAGGATCTCTGTCTTTAATGTGCTGTACATTGCTATTTAATGCTATAATTAGTAATCCAATGGTAGTTTTTTCACTTTATGTTGCTATATGGGCAAAATGTTGAAATCTTTACCTAATATATACTAAACTGATCTTCTGTATACAAAGAGAATTGAAAATGAATCTTTACATGAATGGAAGGGGAAAGGAAGCGGGAAAGGGGAGGGTTGTGGGCGGGAGGGAAGTTATGGGAGGGGGGAAGCCATTGTAACCCATAAGCTATACTTTGGAAATTTATATTCATTAAATAAAAGTTTAATAAAAAAAAAAGCTTATTTGTATTAAATCTCAAGGAATTATTATCATAGTGCCATGTTTCCAACCACAGGTCACTAAAGGCAGAAATCGTTAACACAGATAACATAAAAAGATATGCTAGGAAGTTATAAGTACAGATTTGCCTTGGTTTACCACAGATTTGTGTGTTGATAAACCCATCACAAATTGAAGACATACTCATTTGAAGATGAAATGAATACACCTGACCTACCAAACAGCATAACTCAGCGACACATACACTAGTATAGCTGTTGTTTCCCCTCATGATTACATAGCTGACTGGGAGCTGTGGTTCCCTGTGGCTGCTCAGCATCATGGAAGAATTCTGTATTGCATATCAGACCAAGTTCTGTGTGGTTTCTACAAAATGCAGACCTCATTAAAAAGTGTTTGGAAGAATTCTCTCTTGTTCAATATTTTGGAATAGTTTGAAAAGTGTTGGAGTTACTTTGTCTTTGAATGTTTTGTAGAATTCAGTAGTAAAGCCATTAAGTCTGGACTTTTTCTTAATGGAATACTGCTTCAACTATTGCTTGTTATGAGTCTCTTTAGATTTGTCTACATTTTCTTGATCTCATCTTGGTAGGTTACATGAATATGGGAATTTATCCATTTCTTCAAGATTTTCCAGTTTATTACATGTAGTTCTTCATAGCAGATTCTTGTGATTCTTTGTATTTTAGTGTTGTCGGTTTAATGCCTCCTTTTTTTATCTCTAATTTTATTTGAGTATTTTCTTTTTTCATGTTAGTCTGACTAAAAGTTTATTCATTTTATCTTCTGAAAAACCAACATTTTTGTTAATCTTTTGTATTTTTTATTTCAATTTCATTTATTTTTGCTCTGATTCTTATTATTTTTTACTTACTGCCGATTTAGGGTTTGGATTATCGTTGTTTTTCTAAGTCTTCAAGATATATCATTAGATCTTTAATTTGAGGCCTTTCTTTCTTTCTTTCTTTCTTTCTTTCTTTCTTTCTTTCTTTCTTTCTTTCTTTCTTTCTTTCTTTCTTTCTTTCTTTCTTTCTTTTAATGTAAGCACTTCACTCTAGCCCAGCATCATCACTTGTAGGCATTTAGTGAGTGAACCAAACTACACAGAACTTTTTGTCTGTCTCTCTGCCTCTTGGCCTTTCTCTCTCTTGCTCTGCTTTTCAAATAAATAAAAGATTAAGAATAAAACAGATAATCTTTTTAAAAATGTAGGCTTATGGGCTGGTGCTGTGGCATAGTAGGCTGAGCCTCTGCCTGAGACACTGGAAGCCCATATGGATGCTGGGTCATTCCTGGTTTCTCTACTTCCAATCCAGCTCTCTGCTGTGGCCTGGGAAAGCAGTAGAAAATGGCCCAAGTCCTTGGGCCCCTGCACCCACATGGGAGACCTGGAAGAAGCTCCTGGCTCCTTGCTCCTGGCTCCTGGCTTTTGCTCTGGGTCAGCTCAGCTCTGGCTTTTATGATCATTTGGGGAGTAAACCAATAGATGGAAGACCTGTCTTTTCCTCTTTCTGTCTGTAACTTTACCTCTCAAAGAAATAATAAAAAAATTTAAATATATATTTGTATAACTTCTAAGTTAGGTATGAATAAGACTTGAAGTATGAATCACTGAGGCAAAATTCCTTGCTAGCTGAAAACCTGTAAATCCAAAGAAGTTATACAGTTCTAAAGTACTATGATGACATAAGAATAGGGCATGCATTTCCTTTCCAAGAAAGGTAAAAAGAAAAAAAGGGAAGGGTGTCAGATTCCAATCAAATTTTAAAACCTTGCAAGAAATATTACATTAGATCTTAATGCATAACAATAATCTTCTTTGGATTGATTCCAGATACACTGGTGAGGTAGAGATATTTCTGGACGTACAGGAGGGTAGTTGCAGCTCCAAAGCTTCATCAGATTTGAATCTCATACTTAAACCTCTAAACAGCCCTGCCTCTAAGTCTCCACCTAGCAGTTTGGCTCCCAAAGCTTTGGTCAGAGGCCATCTGGCCTGTCAAAATCAAGGAAGTTGAACCGATGATCTCTTGAGTCATCTTGTGGATAATTCTTCCCTTGAAAAATAATGAACATTTCTCAAATAGATATAATCTCTGGCCCTATAGCATCTAAATCTGAAGCCTACCTTCATTTCATTCATATTTTTCTGAGGCATACTTGCTTCAGATCACCAAGAGTACTTTTTCAAAATGCATATTTCCTTATAATCTTAGACACATTGTATCAGAATAGACTAATCAAGATCCAAGAAATAAGCATCTTCACCTTCCTCCCCAGCTACTCTTTTCTTATACTGAATTTTGTGAACCACAACTTAACTTTTAGAAATAAATGCACAAAAAGAAATTATAGGAGATGATAATTTTTTCAAGGCCTTACTTTTAAATTTCTATTTATTTTAAATTCCAAATGAACTAGAGATATTTTCACTGTTAACAGCAGCAGCATCTTAATGATGCTACATTTTTCTTTGGCTCTGGGTAGTCTTCTTTCTTTCATTTTGTGTCACAACTGGAGTTTTTCTCACTTTAAAAATATGTAATAATTAATTACTAGAGACAGTGCTAGTCTAGGCACAGTTTTTTTTTTTTAAGATTTATTTTATTTATTTGAAAGAGTTACAGAGAGAAGTAGAGACAGAAAGAGAGAGAGGTCTTCCATCCACTGGTTCATTCCCCAGATGGCCGCAATGGCAGGAGCTGAGTCAATCATTCTGAAGCCAGGAGATAGGAGCTTCCTCAGGATCTCCCACGTGGGTGCAAGGGCCCAAGGACCTGGGCCATCCTCTACTGCTTTCCCAGGCCACAGTAGAAAGCTAGATTGGAAGAGAAGCATCCAGGACTAGAACCAGTGCCCATGTGGGATGCTGGAGCTTCAGGCCAGGGTGTTAACCCACTGCACAACAGCGCTAGCCCTAGCACAGTTTCTTTATAGCATAAAATTTTATCGGCATAAATCTGAGAACTATTTTCATGCCTCACATTTGGGTAATCAAAACAACTAAGGTCATGCCAAATGATGAGGAAAAAATAAACATAGGTGATAAACCATCCTCTGTGGACTTACATAAACAGTATTCTTGGGGAGTTTTTTGATAAATTGTACACTTTCACCTTTCAGAAATAGTAACCCTAAGTTGCAAGGGTTCAGGTGTTCAAAAGCTTGAATTTTGAAGCAAGCCTTCATTATAACACTCTAGAACCAGAATTTTTTGCCAGTGCTAGTTTTCTTTAAGAAAATATATATTGGATACTTGTTATCAAGACATTTTTGGCATTTTTGACATTTTTGGAAAACTATTGCTCTGAAATTCACTGGCAACACTGATAGCTAGCTGACCCCACTTTTTCTTCATGAACACAGGCATCCTAATGTTTCAGTGGATTCCATTCAAACTGATCATAATCCAAACATAAAGTTTAAGACTATGCAAAAATATTAGTTTTCATAAAGCATATTCAGAATAACTTTTCCCCACAATTATCACAGAAAAATAAAGAGGAGCATCCCTCACTAAATTACAAGAAAGTAAAATTGAATACCTGGCAGTGTTTGGGAGACATTTGTAGAGCATAGTTATGAACAATTTCACATTTGAGCTAGAGAAGTAATTACCAAGTTACCTTAAAAAAAAGATCCTGTTTGTAAACTTCACACTTCCCAAAATAATTGGCGTCTTTTGTTGAGAAGAAGAAGCAAGAATCAAAGAACTATAATCATATAACATATTTTTGATATATATAACATATTATATATATATATAACATATAACATATGTTGTGTTTAGCTGTCCTCCTATAGGTTCCTATGGACTTTTTCCAGCCACTTCCATTGTATTCAGTACTTTGGGATGGCTCTGTAAACAGATGAAGCCAATAATGCATTAACAGTACCAACTGAGAGAAAGTATGGTTAACTGAGGCTACTAAAAAAGCAATTCAAATCAATTGGCAATCTACAAAAAGAGTTAAAGATTTTAAAAGCTATTATTAAAATTGCTATATTGGTCTATTATGCTATGTTATATGTGTGTACATATTGTATGTCCACATGGGGAAATTTTATTAAGAGTTTTATTTTAAATGGCTTATAGATAAGATTGTCCATAAATTCAAGCTGCTAAAATCAATCAAAGATACATTTTAATTTGTGTGACCTGAATCTGTGTATCATATGTTTTAAACGTGTTGGTAGAAAGAAACTAAAAGCATTTTATATGGTTGTGCTTAAGTTTACTGGTTAAACAAACTACACCATGTTAGATATTTAAGAGGTGTTTTCAAATACATGATTCTTAAAATTTATAGAAGGCATTGGACCTTCTGGTAAATGTTTTCTTAAGTTGTTATCTAATGGTTGAAACTGTTTGCTAAGTATTCATGTGATATTGCTATTGTCAGCAAGCGATCTAGGACTTGCTCCCTCATTTCTGTATTCTAAGCCCAACTTGTTCTTTCATTTCTCTATTCTCTTCAAGGTTGGAAACTAATTCTATTATGAAGGAATCTGTAGGATGCACAATTTAATATTTACAGCTTATAAAAGAGATGGCTAACATTTTTCTGTAATAGCATAGCCAAAATAAGAGCTTAAATAATAATCTCATAGCTAGATTCACTTCGCCATCAGTGAAGTATACAGTAAGTAGAAAAAACCTCCCTTTCAGACCAAAGGGAAAGAAAGTTTTAAAGTGAGAATATAATTTTCCTCATGGGCATTGTCTACCTTAGAAAAACTACTACAGAACATGCCTGTGACTATAGACTTGTAGTTCAGGCCACCGAAGATTAGAGATGGGACACGGGCACTCCCTTGACTTGCATCCTCTGGTCTGCTTTAACACAAACCAGGAGGAAAAGAAAGCTAGGCATCAGAAGCAATGGGTGGCAGGCCTATTAATGGCTGATCTGTACAGTGATCTGCCCTCAAGGAGACCCAACAGGCCAGTCCACTGCAGTGGCTTTCAATGTGGTAAGCCTGGGCTTCAGCAGAAGTCAGCTTGTGAAGAGCCCTGGCAGCTCTGCCAAGAGTTGGATCACTGGAAATGGACCTGCCCTGGAGTCGAAGGATGCCCAGGTCAGAGCCACAGATCTTAGTGGCTCTAAGCTGAAAAGCCCTTCACTCAGCCCAGCTTCCAAAGTGACCACTGCAGCTGAGGGTATGGTCAAGTAGGGTCAGCAACATTGCAGGCAGAACTGTAAATTTCTTGTTGGAGATGCCCCCTGCCTTTACCTGGCCAGCTCTCCTCCCAGGCCAGCCAACTAATGAAAGTCAACAGAGTGCCTTCCCCTAGGAGGTTCACACCTCCCTTAGGATATACCCCATGTGAAGAGATAGATAGGTCTGGGCCTCTGAATTTACAAGGCCTAAACCCCACCAGATTATTATCAAGCCCCTTCTATCAGGTTCTATTTGCCTCTCAAGCAGAAAACTTAATTGTAGCTTAGACAGCACCTTTCTTAGCTCCTCTAATAATGACTCTGTCCTTTGTTCTAGACCCTGTCTAGCGTACTTGGGCCTCATTCCTTTGTAATCATAACCTCTACTCTACCACCAATGGTTCTACTCCCAACCTGTGCGTACTGATGGTCCTCTTCCCCACTTAATGCTGGATAATTGTTCAGACCTGGTTAATGCCACTCTTAGGATCATTGGTTACTATCCTCACCCTGTCTTTTATGACCTTGTCTAAATATGATCAGAGTCGGCAAACTTGGAAGGCTTCCATAGCCTTGGCAACTCATGACGACAGCCTAGGGTAGTTACTGGCGCCATAAACTAGAGTGTCAATTTGTTGGGTCAACAACAGGAGCCACTGTGCACTTGCTCCTCATGTGGGATCTCTGTCCTTAATGTGCCGTACATTTTGATTTGATGCTACAACTAGTACTCAAACAGTATGTTTCACTTTGTGTGTCTATGTGGGTGCAAACTGTTGAAACCTTTATACTAAATTGATCTTCTGTATATAAAGAGAATTGTGAAGCCACCATCACCTTAATTCCTAAGCCAGAAAGAGACGCAACATTGAAAGAGAATTACAGACCAATATCCCTGATGAACATAGATGCAAAAATACTCAATAAAATTCTGGCCAATAGAATGCAACAACACATCAGAAAGATCATCCACCCAGACCAAGTGGGATTCATCCCCGGTATGCAGGGATGGTTCAACATTCACAAAACAATCAACGTAATACACTACATTAACAGACTGCAGAAGAAAAACCATATGATTCTCTCAATAGACGCAGAGAAAGCATTTGATAAAATACAACACCCTTTCATGATGAAAACTCTAAGCAAACTGGGTATGGAAAGAACATTCCTTAATACAATCAAAGCAATATATGAAAAACCCACGGCCAACATCCTATTGAATGGGGAAAAGTTAGAAGCATTTCCACTGAAATCTGGTACCAGACAGGGATGCCCTCTCTCACCACTGCTATTCAATATAGTTCTGGAAGTTTTGGCCAGAGCTATTAGGCAAGAAAAAGAAATTAAAGGGATGCAAATCGGGAAGGACAAACTCAAACTATCCCTCTTTGCAGATGATATGATTCTTTATTTAGGGGACCCAAAGAACTCTACTAAGAGACTGCTGGAACTCATCGAAGAGTTTGGCAAAGTAGCAGGATATAAATTCAATCCACAAAAATCAACAGCCTTTGTATACACAGGCAATGCCACGGCTGAGGAAGAACTTCTAAGATCAATCCCATTCACAATAGCTACAAAAACAATCAAATACCTTGGAATAAACTTAACCAAAGACGTTAAAGATCTCTACGATGAAAACTACAAAACCTTACAGAAAGAAATAGAAGAGGATACCAAAAAATGGAGAAATCTTCCATGCTCATGGATTGGAAGAATCAATATCATCAAAATGTCTATTCTCCCAAAAGCAATTTATACATTCAATGCAATACCCATCAAGATCCCGAAGACCTTCTTCTCAGATCTAGAAAAAATGATGCTGAAATTCATATGGAGACACAGAAGACCTCGAATAGCCAAAGCAATCCTGTACAACAAAAACAAAGCCGGAGGCATCACAATACCTGATTTTAGGACATACTACAGGGCAGTTGTTATCAAAACAGCATGGTACTGTTACAGAAACAGATGGATAGACCAATGGAACAGAATAGAAACACCAGAAATCAATCCAAACATATACAGCCAACTTATATTTGACCAAAGATCCAAAATGAAAATGAATCTTGATGCAAATAGAAGGGGAGAGGGAGTGGGAGAGGGGAGGGTTGCGGGTGGGAGGGAAGTTATGGGAGGGGGAAGCCACTGTAATCCATAAGCTGTACACTGGAAATTTATATTCATTAAATAAATGTTTAAAAAAATAAAAAAAAACATATTTTTGAGATTACTTATCCCAAACTTTGTTTTCTGGGAAAATGGACATTTTGATGATGTTGATTCTTCCAATCCATGCGCATGGAAGATTTTTCCATTTTTTGGTATCTTCTATTTCTTTCTTTAAGATTTTGTAATTCTCATTGTAGAGATCTTTAATGTCCTTGGTTAAGTTTATTCCAAGGTATTTGTTTTTGTGGCTATTGTGAATGGGATTGATCTTAGAAGTTCTTTCTCAGCCATCACATGGCCTGTGTATACAAAGGCTGTTGATTTTTGTGCATTGATTTTATATCCTGCTACTTTGCCAAACTCTTCTATGAGTTCCAATAGTCTCTTAGTGGAGCTCTTTGGACCCCCTAACTAAAGAATCATATCATCTGCAAAGATTTATAGTTTGAGTTCTTCCTTCCCAATTTGTAAACCTTTAATTTCTTTTTCTTGCCTAATGGCTCTGGCAAAAACTTCCAGAACTATATTGAATAGCAGTGGTGAGAGAGGGCATCCCTGTCTGGTACCAGATCTCAGTGGAAATGCTTCCAACTTTTCCCCATTCAATAGGATGCTGGCCATCTGTGGGTTTTTCATAAACTGCTTTGATTGTATTGAGGAATGTTCCTTCTATACCCAGTTTGCTTAGAGTTTTCATCATAAAAGTGTGCTGTAGTTTATCAAATGCTTTCTCTGCATCTATTGAGATAATCATATGGTTTTTCTTCTGCAGTCTATTAATGTGGTGTATCACATTGATTGATATGCAAACATTGAACCATCCCTGCATATCAGGGATAAAGCCCACCTGGTCTGGGTGGATGATCTTTCTGATGTGTTGTTGCATTCTATTGGCCAGAATTTTATTGAGGATTTTTGCGTCTATGTTCATCAGGGATATTGGTCTGTAATTTTCTTTCAGTGCTGCATCTTTTTCCAGCTTAGAGATTAAGATGGTGCTGGCTTCATAGAAAGAATTTGGGAGGATTCCCTCTTTACTGATCATTCTGAGTAGTTTGACAAGAATTGGACTTAGTTCTTCTTTAAATGTGTGGTAGAATTCAGCAGTGAATCCATCTGGTCCTTGGCTTTTCTTTGTTGGGAGGGCCTTTATTACTGTTTCAATTTCTGTCTCAGTTATGGGTCTGTCAGATATCAGAATGGCTACACAGTTCTTTTTGGTTTCTGTTTTTGTTTTGTTTTGTTTTGTTTTTGAAAGAAGCTGTTAGCTTTCAGTCTGTGAGTATCTTTCCTAGTGAGATATGTTTCTTATAGCTAGCAAATAGATGGATTTCATTTTCTAATCCATTCAGCCAGACTATGTCTTTGTACTGGAGAGCTGGGCCATTTGTATTCTAGGTGAATATTGATAAGTAGCAACTTTGCCTTGCTGTTTTTCTGTGGATATTGCTGTGTTTTTACTTTGGGTATCCCTTATACTTTTACTGTGGAATTTTCTGCCTTCACAGTACACTAAAGGCCACTTAAAGCAGAATCAAGGCCACCAATGCGATGGTGTCTGCAGTCATCCATGTGGAATGTGATTTGGGCTTGGGGAGAGTGATCACAGTAGAGGTGATGAAAGTGACTGGGTTCATTTTTTTTTTTTTTAAAGAAGAACTGAGAAGATTAAGTAGTACTTAGGATAAGAGGCAGAAACAAAGAAATGGCTCCAGATATTCCAGCCTGAATAACTCAGAAGCTGGAAAGGCTATGGGAAACAGCAAGTTTAGTGGGTGATTGGGAATTGGTTTGGATGTTTTAGGGGTGAGACCAAGTAGAGTTGCCAGGAGTAGGCAGGTGGACATGCTGGTAGGCAGTGTAGTACAAGGGAGAGAGGCTTGTGCTGTGGGTATTCATTTGGGAGACATCAGTAGAGCCTGGTATTTAAAGCCACAAGACTGACTGAGATCAACATAGGAGTGAGTTTGTAGGTGAAGAAAAGGGATGCCATCACTTGAGGATAGAAACTAGGAAAAGGGAGACAAGGAGTGACCTAATTAATTATTCAAACTTGTATTTTTGGTCATCCTTGGGTCTGTGAGTGGGAATACAGCGTTTAACAGCTCAAAACACTAGTGGGCAATGGCAAAGATTGTTCCACAAGTCACTGGCAGAAGGAATGGACTTGTATAGGCATCAAAACGTGACTGCCATACCTCTTTTCCCAAGATTTTTTCATATTTATTTGACTGTTTTATTCCAAATTATGTGAACATAAATTCCCTATTGGTTACCAAGGCATACTGATCTGGATTATATAAAATTACTAGATTGTTGAGCTGATATTACTGTTGTATTTATTAACACTAAAAATATCAGGCATCCATAGTGTACCTTGAACTTCAAACAGTTAGATGCTAAAATGAACAATCTAGAGAGATATTTAAGTTAAAGATGTGTCCTGTTTGTCTCCGTGTAAGTAATACCAAATATAGGATTCAACATAGTTTAAGTGTTCAGTATTGGCTTTCACAATAAATCAATGCATGAATTATTTGGGAAATTGATACATTAATTTTCTTCCAGTTACAGAGCAACATATTTATCATAACCTTTTTTTCAAGATAAAAATGTGTTAGTACATGCAAATATTTTAAGGATCTTGAGATGAGGATTTCATCTTGTATTATCTGGTTGTAAAGACCTAACATGCCTATTATTTTTTAATTAGAAATGTAAAAAAGATAGGACACCCAGAAGAGGAGGCCATTTGAAGACAGAGATTCAAGTAACAAGACCATAAGACAATGGAGCTACAAACAAAGAAAGTGAAAAGAATTAAAGAAACAGATTTCCACCCAGAGCCTCTGTAGGGGATGTGGTCCTGCTGACATTGGGGTTTCAGACTTCCTCTCTCCAGACAGGTAAGAAAGCAAATTTCTACTGTTTGAAGTCATCACATGGGTGTTAAATACCTGTAGAAAAACACTAATCTATATGGCAAGTAGGAAGTCTTTCCCTTGGTCTTTAGCATTTTCCAGCATGAAGCTGTTGACCTACTATTTTTTAAAGTGTTAGGGCCAAAATACCTCACCACCCATTAAGCCTAAAGCAGAAGACTATCCTCCTTAGCAGTAGCTACACACTGTCCTTATTTATGTTATTCTCCAAAAATTTTATTTCTCAGAGATCCCACTGAATGCACCAAAATTCAGGTATACTGTTGACCCTATAGTGAGTACAAGAACATTATTTCATCAGCCAGATGATGTCAAAGCTGAATACAATATTGAGCATATTTACCAACTAGTAATACACAGGATGGCAGAAAGAGAAGAAACCAACTTTAAGGGAAAATAGGGAATCGAGGAAGCTAAGGCTGTCTGGTGAATTTAATAGAAAATTTCAAGATATGTCTCTTGTCTACCCCAAAAGAAAAATGCATCAAAGAACAGGACCTGGAAATACCCCAAGGAGCCCTTTTTTGCATTTTGGTTTTTGGCCCTGCTACCTCTGTATTTATATTAGCTTGGAAATCCTTTACATAAGGTATACAATCTTCATGGTTTTCATATAAACAAATTCAGAACGCAGTTATTTTTCCATCCTACCCCCTCTGTTGACGTCACTCCCACCCTTCTTCCTGCTCTGAGGAATTTTCTGCCTTCACATTCTTTGGTAGTGATGACCATGTTTCTGTGTTTCTCTGTGTAGCACATCCTTAAGCATCCTTTGTAAGGCTGGACATGTGATGACAAATTCTTTCAATTTCCTTCTGTTGTGGAAAGTCTTTCTATCACCTTCATGCATAAGTGAGAGCTTTTCAGGGTAGAGTATTCTGGGTTGACAGTTTGTTTTGTTTTGTTTTGTTTTTATTTGTTTGTTTGTTTGTTTTTTTCTCTCAAGACTTGGATTATTAGTAGCCATTCTCTTCTAGCCTGTAGGTTTTCTGATGAGAAGTCTGCTCTGAATCGGATTGGAGATCTTCTGAAGGCAATCTGGTGTTTCTCTCATGCACATTTTAGAATCTTTTCTTTGTGTTTTAATATGGAGAGTTTGATTACAATGTTCGTAGTGAGGATCTTTTCTGGTTGTGTCTATTGGGAGTTTCATGTGTTTCCCATATTTGGATGTCTCTTTCTTAAAAATTAGGGAATTTTTCTGTTGTTATTTCACTAATAAGCTTCCTAATCTGTTCTCTTTCCAAGCTTCAGAAACTCCTAAGACCCGTATGTTGGTTTCTTTGATGGTATCCTGTAGATCTCCAACAAGGTGCTTTAGTTTTTTGATTTCTTCTTCTTGTGTTTGGTTTGACTGTAAAATCTGAAGGGATTTATGTTCTAGCTCAGATATTCTTTCTTCTGCCTCACCTACTGTGATGCTAAGACAGTCCCCTGTGTTTTTCATTTGATCAATTGACTTCTTCTTTTCCAGTATTTCATTTTGAATAAGTCTGAAGATGGAAAAGGCTATAGGAAACGGCAGGCTTAGTGGGCGATTGGGAGCTTGGTTTGGATGTTTTAAGGGTGAGACCAGTAGAGGTGTCAGGAGTAGGCAGGTGAACATGCTGGTAGGCAGTGGAGTGCAAGAGAGAGGAAAGAGGAAAATCTTTCTTAAGGGTTGCCATAGAAGTTCTCAGATAAGGGCCACATGTCTTTCTATGAATAATCACAAAAAGCAGGATGACGGATGCTTTTAAAAATTTTATTTACTTATTCATTCATTTATTTATTTATTTGAAAGTCACAGAGAGACTGAGTCCGCGTGTGTGAGAGAGAGGTCTTCCATCCACTGATTCACTCCCCAGAGGACCACAGTGGAGTTGTGCCGATCTGAATCTAGGAGTCAGCAGTTTCTTCCAGGACTCCACATCAGGGCAGGAGCCCAGGAACTTGGTCCATCTTCCACTGATTCCCAGGAAACAACAAAGACCTGGATCCGAAGTAGAGTAGCTGGGATTTGAACCAATGACCACTTGGTATGCCAGCATGGTAGGCGGCAGCTTTACCTGCTACACCACAGAGCCAGCTTGATTGTTACATTGCCTAGACTTGCACAAAAGTCCATTGTAGGTGGACATGGACATGGTGTCCCCACTCTGCATCTACTGAGACATGATGCCCCATGAAAACCCATGATGGTAATGGCACATAATGGAGAATTCTGGGCAGGAGGAAGGCACAGAAAGCCAGTACAAGTACAAAGTATATCATAGGAGCATGGGGTACAGTAACAATCTTTGATGCTTCTGTAGTGTATGTGTTTTTATAAAATCTGCTTTATCTGGTTCTGTTTGGTCTAGCCATGGTTTGGAGTGAGTTGACAAACAGCAAGCAGTTGTGCTTGAATTTCTCATCCTGCAGAATGACCAGGACAGTGCCGACTATGTTTGCTTTCTCTTCTGAGCCTTGGGCCTGGGAGCACAGCCTCAAGCATTTCATTGCCCTTCTGAAGGCTCAGAAGGCTGAGGCAGCCTGGAGCTCTGCCCAGAGAACACGATGTTAAATGCAGAGCTGAAGATGTAACAGGACTTGGCAACTTCTTCTAAACCAGGCACTTCTGCCATCACAGGCATTGGACCTGCAAACTTGACCTTTCAGCTCATTCGAGACCTTAAGTGCAGTGAATGGGCACCACCTCCCTGCTCCTTCTAATGCTGTTGTCATCAGCTCTTCTCTCTGCTCCCACAGGAGCACTGTCCCCTCTTCCAGTGTCCATGGAAGTGTGGTTCAGTGGCCCCATGAAGAGACACAAGTCACCAGCCACCTTAAACTCTGGGTTCCCACCCAAATTGAACCATCCCTTTAGCCCTGAAACTGCCCTTCAGTCTGACTTTAGCACGCTGGTGGGCAGAAACAAAGAGACTCTCTCATCAATTCTTCTGAATTCATAGGCCATCCAAGAATGTCTTCTACAGTCCCCTCACCCTAGCAGGCAGTGCCTCTGCAAGTGTGCTGTCCAAGCTGGTAGGGGCAACACTGATTTGAAAGAAGCTGCTGTCCTTCCAAGTCAGTCATCTTCCATCCTCTCTCAGTGTCCAGGGAGACTTGCCTCCCGTTCTCCATGGTGCTTGCTGGTGCTGGGAACACAACACCATTCACAGCATTGCCTCAGTGAAGTCACTTGCTGCTAGTTTGCCTGTGACATAGTCAGCCCAGCGACCAACTGCAATTCCAATCATCCCTTTAATCCATTCGCCTGCTGCTCAGCCACCTAGTGCCTGCCTGATGCTGTCAGGTATGTGGGTTTGACGTGGTCTGCACCTGTTGTACCAAAGCCTAACTGGCTCACCCTATCAGGACAGAGACTTTTTTGGCTTTGTAGTTGCCACCAGACTTCCCAGCACTGTGGACTGTACCTCATTGTTTGGCAACTTCCTCTAGAGCCAGTAGTGTCTTTGGAGCCAGCAGTCTCTCTTGATGGTGGGAGTTTGGGTTTTCTGTGTCCCTCCCAGCCCCCAGTTCCAATTCCAGTGTTGCAAACTTAAAAATAGGGACAATTAGCACTATTTCTGCCCCTGCTTTTGGTCCGTAACTTTGGAGCCACCTGGCCAGAGCATGGCTGTTGCAAGGAGAGGCACCAGCAACATTGCTATGTGTGGACTCACTTCCAGTGCTCCTCACACTCCAGGCATCTGTGGCCCTCCCATTATGTCCTTAATAAAAACCCTGTTCTTTTACATTTCACCCATTTACAATAAACTTTAACATAATTATATAATATTTAAACTATAGTAGTATAATATTCTTAATCATCATTGGTTTGACAAAGACAGAAAACTAAGTTTTACAAAAATACTTGCAGTAATACTGGTACATACACATACAGAGGTTTTTTTTTTTTCATTTTTTTGTTTGTTTGTTTAAGTTTATCTCCCACATATAAGAGTGAACCTGCAGTATCTGTCTCTCTGAGTCTGCCTTATTTCATTTAGCATCCTGCTGAGTGAATCTTTCTTTTTGAAATAGAACTATGGAGCTTTTAAGAGTATATGTTTAAGATATTTATATAGTCTGTCTAGTGCTTTTCCTTTGAAGAGTTTGCAAACTTTTATTAGAAGTATTTGAGCAATGCTGATAGCTTCTTCTTGTAGACACAAAATCTGCCCAATCCAAAGAGTGCTATGGTGTAGAGCCTCACCTCTAGCTCCCTCCCCTGTCTGCTGCCCTTTCCAAAGCAGTGGACCAAGGCTGCTGCAGTTCTCAAGTACCCCACTAGAGCATAGAATCCTAAGAGCATCGAAAGAGAAATGCCAGAGGTTGAGTGTAAGGTGAGATGAAAGCATTTCCCTCCACTTCTGTCATCCATGAAGCATTTATTCAGTGATGTAGCCACACAGGTCCTTCCAGTGGATATCAAACAGGTGTTCAGTGGTGGCTCAGTGTTGAAGTCTGGAGATGCACCTCCAGGAATCGATAAAGGCAGAGCACAAACAAGTGTGTATTCCATGTGCCCATTTTCCTGAATGTGTGTGGGTCAGGAAAGAATCTTAAGCCCAAAGATGACAAGATCTGTAGGTTTTAGGTATGTTCCTGGGACTGTGTGAGAAGGAGAAATTAAATACATCCAGAGCAAAAACCTTGAGCCTAAAGGCTTAATCCTGCCATTTTCCAAGCCATGATGATATGATGTGTGCAGGAGTCACAGTGTGGATACTGACGAGGGGAGGGAAGAAGGATGTGATGACTGTAGTGATCACGTGCCCTCGTCTTTCCTAGCCATCTTCCTTGGGTGATGGACACAGAGTCCTCGCAACAAGAGAAACTGTTTTTAGTAATATGAGATGATTGTGGAAGATCCAGCTCATGTCTGGAAGGCAGCACATTCACTATTTATCAGTGTGTCTACTGACACTCTAGGTTGTGTCAGGGATGATTGTCGATGGTAATATCAGTTACAAGAAAGTACAAATCCAGACTTGTGGAGCCTATGTTCTAATTAGAAGGGAGTAAAGGATCAAACACATTCATGCTTTCATTTTTGTCCTAGTCTGGTAGGATTGACACTCATAGATGGGATGGGGAATCGAGAAGCTTGTGGAGGATTAAGTTGGTGGGTTGTGAGGGGCACGGGTTTCTGCTACAACTATGGACAAGACCAACCTCACTGGAAGGAGAAATATGAACACAATCCAGAGAGGCCACACAGAACAGGTCATACGTTGTGTCCAACAATGGGCATTGGGAGCCTCTGGTGTATGGAGTTTCCAGTCCTGGGCCACAGCCCCCACTTTCCCTGCCTCCCTCCAGGGTTATGTGTAGACCCAAGAGAACTGCCTTTTGTAGACCAGTTCTTTGTTATGGGTAATGAATGGATCCAGCATCTGCTTGGGGCCACTCGGTTGGAGTCACTCTGCCTTCCTGTTGCAGCATCTGTTGAAGCCTGTATCTTAAGTCTCCCTTTGCAGACACAGCTGCTCTCTTATTCTGTCACCTGCAGTAACAAAAAATCAGACTGTCTGATGCTTGTGGAGCACGTTGAATGCTGGCTGCCCCAGTGGTTTGTCCATTTCAGTAGGCTTGGACCTCATGTGGCCAAAGACAAAAGAAAAAAGTGTTAGTAGATGTAATTATGTTAAGGATCTTGAGATGAGGGTTTCATGTTGGATTATCTGTGAAAGCCTTAACATGCCATATATCCTTTATTTAGAAATGTCAAGAAGATATGGACACCCAGAATTGGAGGTGATGTGAAGACAGAGATTGGAGTAAAGTGGCCTGAAGCCAAGGAAGCTGTAAATAATGGAGGTCACAAGCCTTAAGAAACAGCTTTTGTCCCAGAGGCTGTGGGGAATGTGCTCCTGTTGACATCTTGATTTCAGACTTCTCTTCTCCAGAGAGGCAAGAGAAAATTTCCGTCATTTTAAGCCATCACATTTCTGTTATGAGCTTACACTGTGGACTGCATAGATCCTTTGTGTGATCCTTGGGACAGAGCAGACAAATATTATACCCACAGGGGCCAGAGCTCAGACACTGACTGCCTTCAATTCCACTCAACTATGTGGAATTACACTTCCATTCTGAATAAAGAGAGAGAGAGAGAGAGAGAGAGAAGATTTATCACACCTAACCTGGGTGTGTCACGTTGACACACCCTTAACTCTGAAGAACCTAACAGAGCTCTCTGGCCACACCCATCACAAGCCTCTAGAGATTCACAAAAAGCAGACAGTCCACTTAATCTAGAGTCATAGTGTAACAAGAAAAACCACCACAGCAAAAAAAAAAAAAAAAAAAAAAGAAGAAGAAGAAGAAGAAGAAACCAAAGAATATCTCCACAATGCCAAGAAACTAAGGAAGCAAGAACAAGAAAGACATTATGATGCCCCCAAATGAACAAGACACTCCAATTCAAGATTATGAAGATGATGAGACAGAAGAAATGCAAGATATAGATTTTAAAAAATTTATGATAAGAACACTTAGAAGTTCTCAAAAATAAATTCTTGAACTTCAGAAATCCATACAGGACAGGATGGAAAATCTCTCTTGTGAAAATGAAATCTTAAGGAGGAATCAAAATGAAATGAAACAACTAGTAGAGCATGAAATTGTGATATTGAAGAGAAATCAAAATGAAATGAAGAATTCAATAGATCAAATGACAAACACATTAGAGAGCCTTAAAAACAGAGTCAGTGAAACAGAAGAGAGAATATTGGACTTAGAAGACAGAGCACAAGAAAGTATACAGTCATACCAAAGAAAAGAAGAGGAAATTAGAAATCTAAAAATTATTGTTTGAAATCTACAGGATACTATTAAAAAAACCAACATTTGGGTTCTAGGAGTTTCTGAAGGCATGGAGAGAGAGAAAGGATTAGAAGGCCTTTTAGTGAGATACTAGTAGAGAACTTCCCAGGTTTGGAGAAGGACAGAGCCATCCTAGTACAGGAAGCTCATAGAACCCCTAATAAACATGACCAAAAGAGATCCTCACCACGACATGTTGTAATCAAACTCACCACAGTGAAACATAAAGATTCTAAAATGTGCAAGAGAGAAACATCAGATTACTCTCAGAGGATCTCCAATTAGACTCACAGCAGACTTCTCATCAGAAACCCTATAGGCTAGGAGAGAATGGCGAGACATAGCCAAAGTACTAAGAGAAAAAAAACTGCCAGCTCAGAATATTATATCCTGCAAAGCTCTCATTTGTGAATGAAGGTGAAATAATGACATTTCATAGCAAACAGAAATTGAAAGAATTTGTCACCATTCGTCCAGCCCTGCAAAGATGCTTAAAGATGTGTTACACACAGAAACACAGAAACACGGCCATCATGAAAGAAGGTAAAGGAAGAAAACCTCACAGTAAAAGATCACAGGAAGCTCAAAGCACAGATTAGAAAATATCATTAGGAAAATGTCAGGGCATAGTTATTACTTATCAATAGTCAGATTGAACGTTATTGGCCTCAACTCTCCAGTTAAAAGACACAGACTGGCTGAATGGATTAAGGAACAAAACCCATCTATTTGCTGCTTACAAGAAACACATCTTTCCAACAAAAATGCATGCAGACTGAAAGTGAAAGGCTGGAAAACGATATTCCATGCCAACAGAAACCAAAAAAGAGCTGGTGTAGCCATCTTAATATCAGACAAAATAAACTTTAACACAAAAACTGTTAAAAGAGACAAAGAGGGGCACTATATAATGATTAAGGGATCATTTCAACAGGAAGATGTAACTATTATAAATGTATATGCACCTAATTACAGGGCACCTGTTTATTTAAAAGATATGTTAATGGACTTAAAGGGAGACTTAGATTCCAATACAAAAGTACTGGGGGACTTCAATACTCCAGTCTCAGAAATAGGTCAACCAGACACAAGATCAAAAGAAAACAGCAGATTTAACTGACACTATAGCCAAAATGGATCTAACAGATATCTACAGAACTTTTCATCCTACACATAGAGAATTTACATTGTTCTCTGCAGTGCATGGAACTTACTCTAGGTAAGTCTCAGCAAATTCAGAAAAGAATTCAAAAGAATTAGAATCATATGATGCAGCTTCTCAGGACACAGTGGAATGAAGTTGGAAATTAGCAACTCAGGAATCCCCAAACTTTGTTTTCTGAATCTTTGATTTTATAAGTTTTGACAAAATTCCCTAAATATTTACCAAGTATGATTATACACAGTAGTCACAAACTTGTTGATTCCCTGAAAATTAGAAAAAAATTATTTTTCTCTAGTTATGTTTTATATCAAAAATGTATTTGCATTTTAATATATTTTGCAAATTACTTTCTCTAAATGAGCACATTTTTTCAAAATACCATCAGGTTACTCAAGTATATAGAGCAAGTGCAGAAACTAAATGATAATAGGAAGGGAAAAGTGAAAGTGTTTCAGCCTATGCTTGAAAATTATATTTGCTTTACCTTAATGTATCTAGGATATAAAAGAAAATGAAAACATAAGTTACTTGATAATAGCCATTCCATGGTCTACCTTACTCATCAATATTTTGTCATTTAATTTTATAAGCTGTACTATTTAAAATGCATCATTAGCTTTTGAAAAAGTATATAATGGCCTTTATTCATCAATAGCCTTATAGATAATATTAGACTTCACAAAATGATGCTTTCTTTAATATAACCACTTAAATTTTTAAATTAAAAATGTTTTAAACCACATATTTTAAAAATTAAAATATTCAAATCTAGCTTGTTTCCTTCTTAAGATAGAGTAGAAATTATAATATTGTGGCTCTAATAACCATTAAATCCCCCTCTTTCTATGTGCTTAAATTTGCAGAGCCTCCATACCCCATAAAGATGCCTGGGTCAGGGGAAACAGACCCCATTTCTAGGATCCTTTTATGTAAGCTATTCAGAATAATTATATTCTCCTCACCAGTGATTGGTTTACAAATGAGCATGTGACCAATGCCAGCTTACAAGGCAATCAGGCAAGCTTTCTGTAGGGCATATAGGAAAGTGACTGTGTGACAGCAAACCACCATAACACCAAATAGAGGCTTGCTCTTCCATTTTTCCCTTTCTCTCAGAAGGATGCTAACCACCTGTCAGCCTAACTGATACCACTCTCTAGCCATAAAGTTCACAAATTACCACGTCTTGCCAACCAAAAAGCTCAGCCAGATGCCTAAGGGACTAACTCATCAAAAATAGCACAAGAATGATTTGTAAAAGTATTAAATCATGACTCTACTGTGGATTTTTTTGCAGAAGAGCCCTTGCAACAACTGTGTTCAGGCCACCTGTCCAACTCAGTCTGGAATCCCATATGTAAATTGCCCTGATAAACTATTTTACTTTTGTCCAGGGATTCTTTCTTTATTTTTAGTATCGTGATTTTCAGAGGCAATACATCCTCCACCTACACACTAAGATTGGTGTGGTTGAATGAGATATGTGGAGCTACTGAGTTTTAACATAAAGTCAAGGCATGCAGTCAGGCCTATCTAAGGGATTTTGGACACTCTTCTCCTGTATTTTAAGACAGTATAATACAAATTTGTTTGTTACTTAAACCAAACATGATAACTGACACATTTTTTCAAAGCAGTCAGAAAAAATCTGTGATGTTTAAATACATTCAGATAAACTTACAACATTTTCAAAGAACAGGAACATTACATACACCCTTGCCTTATCTCTGACCTAATTTTTGTCTAAATGGTGCAACTTATAATCATAATTTTAAAAGAAAAATGAAGAGAATCTAAAATTGTGTTAGAGATAATGCTTGACTTTCATAACATGTTAATTTGGGAGTAAGAACCCAGAAAGTCACTGATTTTTTAAAGGTAGGCACATACATACACACACACATACACACAATGAAAACAAACTGTCTAGTTCCTTGGGGGCAGAAAACACTCTTGGGCAGATTCCTTTTGTACTGTTTACATCTTATTGATACAAAGAATGCCTTGGCAGATTTTTAGTACAGCAAATTTGGTAATTTTTTACAGAAGATATAATCATACTGATGTCTCAGAGTAAATAAAAGCACCTTGAAAAACATTGTTTTTCACTAGTAATCTTATAATCAAGACATTTTGCTTCCACAGACTCTGCTGTTATTAAATGTTGCAGTGTGGAGGAGATCAAATAAGGATCTTTGCAAAAACAGCTAAAAATCAGATAAGATAATGGAAAGACAGAATTAATAGTGCATAGTTTTAGTCTACTCTCAAAATTTTGATACAGAACAAATATATTTGCATTATTTCCATGTCTCCCTTCTTTGGTTCTTCTCTTTACCATGTTCTGATACTTAACACAAACTTCACCTTTAAAATACTGATTTCAAAGCCAGCCTTGTGATTACAAAGAGTATGAGATAATATAATGGATTTTAAAAAAAGAAAAATCAATAAGGGGAGGGAAAGACATCAAAGGAAACCACCAACAAGAATCTTTGGAAGAATTGTCAGCAGATGTAACCTATAAAGAAATAAACATTTCAGAAAATCATGACTTAAAATCTGGGGAATTCTAATCTCAGAGTATAAATGAATCCAAGAAGAAAGTGTTGCTGAGATAGCTATCATGATGATTAATTTAGTGACTGTATTTGAAGTAGGTAGGCCAGGTGACATTTGCCCCTTTTCTACTTGTGCTAGCAGCAGGCAAAAGTGGCCTTTGCACATAGGCTAGACCAGCAACAGTGAAGATGAAGAGACGGGGTCATGTCTACAGTAACTACTGACCATAGGAAGCAGCGGAAGTCTCCCCATACACTTTTGGAAGCTGGTGGTCTGCCAATGACAACTGGCAGAAAGACTTTGCTGAGAATAGTATAATCAAATCTATTAGGATCTGGAAATTAAAACAGATAGATACTCAAATATTCCACAATCATCATTATGAAGTAGAACCAAGCTCAATCAACACGATCCTAAACCCATAGGGAAAATAAATGCAATGGTGAAATTTCAAGTCATGAAGGATAAAATGAAAGCATAAAACATTTTCTGAGAATGAATAAAATCAGATTAGTATCAATTTTTTTAATATCAACATTGGATGTTAGGACATGGTAAAGTAACATCTTTGATATAGGTAAGGTGGTAGCTTGTAAGGAATAGCTGAGGTCACTGGCTCCTCCCTGCAGCCCTGCTGGCACTACTCCAAATCCTCCACTTTCTGTTTAACAGAAAACTGCAGTTTCTGTGATTTTACCACTTAGTATGGGTGTTGGCAAAAAACAATTAACATGGTTTCCAACTGTGTCCCCATGATGATCTTTAGCTCATTATAAGTTCATTATATTAAAACTACCATGGCTGACACACCTTCTCCGATAAAGCACCTGATGCCATTACACACCCAAGTTTTCCACAAAAGAGCGAGTACATGGTTAATAGGTACTCAAACCCTGCGCACAACCTCCATTTCTTATACATATTTAATTAAACCTCATCCCAGGCTGGCGCCTCAGCTCACTTGGCTAATCCTCCACCTGCAGTGCCGGCACCCCAGGTTCTAGTCCCGGTCGGGGCACCGGATTCTGTCCCAGTTGCTCCTCTTCCCGTCCAGCTCTCTGCTGTGGCCCAGGAAGGCAGTGGAGGTTGGCCCAAGTGGTTGGGCCCTGCACCTGCATGGGAGACCAGGAGGAAGCACCTGGTTCCTGGCTTCGGATCGGTGCGGTGAGTCGGCTGCAGTGGCCATTGGGGGGGGTGAACCAACAGAAAAAGGAAGATCTTTCTCTGTGTCTCTCTCTCTCACTGTCCATTCTGCCTGTCAAAAAAAAAAAAAAAAGAAAAGAAAAGAAAAAAACCCCATCCCAATACCACTCCCACACCTCTGGTTCATATAAAGGGACAGAAGCAAACCTTGTTCAGTGCAGTCCTATTTGAAGTGTGTACTTTGATTTTGCATGCAAATAATATTGCATCTCTTCTTTATCTATGTCTTGTCCTTGAATTTCTTCTTGGAGACAAGAACATAGAACCAGTCACTCATCGTATCTGACAAGCCAGGAGCAAGGGTTGGAAGCCTATTCAGACATCAGCCACAGAGTCTTTCTCCTGACTCTCACATCCCTTGCACTTGGGTCTTGGTTTATTTTTGCCTTTCTCTTCTTTTTCACTACAAGCTGACCTGTTATGGACTAATTTGTCTTAGCAAAACCAAATCTGCTCCCTCTAGTTGGATGTAGGAAGGCCAACAGCTGACACTGTGCAGGTTAGAAACTTTTGGTACTTAAGAATGTTTATAATAGTGGTTGGGACTTGCTCCCACACAGTGCAGTGCACAGGGGATTTCCTTGTTTCTAATCACCATCTGGTGCACTTTCCATATTAACTAACCTCTCTTTCATTCATGCTTTCTGAAGCTCCAGCCTTTTTGCTTCTTCTGCATGAGCATTCTACAGTATATTTCACCACCCTTACTGACGAGATGTTTGATCCGCATGCAGTAAATCTCTGCCTATATAAGGGAAATAAATTCTGTCATCCTCTGACCATCCTGCCTTGAGATCCCTCGCTGTCCCAGTGGGATATCCTTTGGCACATGGCCAACCTCTCCTACCTTGCTCCAACAACAAAAAGACTCCAACATCCCCCCATTTACATTGGAGTTCAGTTTACTTCATCATATGTTATAACTGTTGTCTCCCATAGCCTATTACAAAGCATAGACCACGGGGTCTGGATGTGGTCCTGTGACATGACTGATAGTATTCTAAGAAATACTACATTTGAAAGTTTCTCCATATTCTTTGAAAGAACTCTCTACCATCGCTTTATTGATAACTTTCAAGATTATTTTAATAGTCATATCAAGCCACTACAGGCTGGACTTGAAGCATCAACCATGATACCACCTTGCTAAAACATTAAAAATGAGGTCTAAAATGTCTCATAATCAAACCAATACCACTCCCACCAAGGGAAGTCCCTAGTGTCCATGGACACTTGAGCAACACGAAGGGGCCTGAGGACACTCTGGCAAAAGATCATATTTGAGATTAACACACCATATTCAAATCAGTCCACAAAAGGGCCCACTGACATCCTCAGGTCACATAATGAGATGGTAGAAATAATGAGAATTCAGATCTGACATGGGCTACTGACAAGGCTCTCATAGAGCCAGAATACACTCTTTCTCCTATCTTCTTTTTCCTTTCCCTGGGTTGTGGCCAGGGAGGGGCTCCATTAAAAATGAGTAACTCCCCCATCTATACCCATGGATTTACTTCCAGCATTCCACTTTAAAAAAATGGGTAAAAACAATATTTTTAGAACAATAAAGCTTATTTTATTTTATAGCACTTCCTGGCCATAATATGACCTAGAGAATTGGGAAACCTGGCCAATAATCAAGACCTTCAACATTAATACTATCCTCCAAAATGACCCCCTTCTGTAACAGACAAAAAAAATGGTCAGAAATTCCTTATTCATAGCCCTCTTCCAAAACCCACCATTAGGGGAAATTTTAGGCTTTGTTAGGTTACACCTATCCAGAAACACCAGGTTCAGAACAGCAGCAGATCAACATGCAAGATTAGCAATATTGAGTTATCCTTGACCACTCAAGGATCAACCACCTCAATTTCAGGTTGTCCCATTGCAAGAACCATTCTTAGGGAACACTGAGTCATCTCACCTCCCAATCTATGGGTTATTTAAATATGTGCTTATTTTCAAAGATTTGAATAATCACCTTGTAACAATGATCAAATTTGGTCTATGTTATGTCATGATTTTAAGGAATCTTATTTCAACCAGATATTTTGGATTTTGAGCCTTCTTGGCATTCTTGACAGGCATTCAAAAAATCAAAGTTCCAAACAATCTGGACTAAAATTTCCAGTAAATCTTGGACTTTGGTTTTTCCAGTTTGGGCCCAACTGAAAAAATCGAAGGACCTATGTCTCTCATGTTATAGAGACACCAACTAATCAGGCTATTTGGATTATATTAGAAGTACTGTCAAGATGTGACGTGGTACTAAATTCTCCTTCATCTTCTTTTAGCTCAACATCTCCACCCTACAACCCAACCTATCCTCCTCTAATAGAAGACAGCCTGGCTTGAATCATTCAGGGTAGAGTCAGCTAACCTTTGGGACAAGTATACTTTGTCCTCTAAGAGAGAATGATATTGGAGATACTGGTACAATTAAAGTAAATATCCTTTTATTAATAATTCACTTAAATCAATAAGCTAGGGAGGTTTTCAGAAAACCTTACCAAGTTGACTAAGGAATTCCTGATCCTAACTCTAGCCTTTAACTTGACCTAAGGTGACCTACACATCCTCCTGTCCACTTATTGTACCTCTGAAGAAAAACAAGGAATCTGGGCCAAAGCCCAAAGCCACAATAACTCCTTGGTGGCTAAATCAGTATGGTGAGGGAGCCACAGCAATGCCACAAAAAGATCCAATAGGAACTCTCCAAAAGGTCATGAAGATTCAGAGCAGAGAGATCTTATGGTTTCCTGCTGGTAAATTATGACAAAATCATAGAGGTAACACAACATAAGAAGAATCTAGCCTTATCCATGGGACAACTGATAGAAGCCTTAAAAAGATATGCTAACATAGACCTTAGCACCCCTGAAGTACAGTTCTTGCTTGGTACCCATTTCATCAGAGAGTCAGCCTGATATTTGGAAGGAACTCCAAAAGCAGGCAATAGGACCCCAAACTTCCATGGATCAGATGCTAGACATAGCATTTGGGATGTTTAATAACAGACAACCCGAAAGATGCTTCCTCCTATACTCTTACATCTAGACTCTTAGTAATGTTCTTCTTTGAATTGACTGATATATCTTCAAATATGCCTTAATAATTTACTTGGAAGTCTTTGTCATGGATTTAGGATTATCTCTCATTTGTTGCCAAACGTTGACCAAGTAACTTATAGAGCTCAAATGAAAGTCAAGTAATTTTTCCATATGGAGATGATATTCTCCTCTTCTGTGATCATCTCATCTTCTGTCCCTCTAAGAAGGACTCAGATAAAAACACCATTTGGATCTTAATTTTTAAGTAAATAAGATATAACATTTACCCAACCAATGTGCAGACTCTAAACAGGAAATGGCCTCTATGGACTATACTTGACCGAGAGAAATTGTGCCATCTTACATAAATGAAAGGAAGCCATACTCTGTGTAGAGCTGCCATGGACAATAAATAGCTAAGGATGTACTTGAGAAAGGCAGGCTTCTAAAGGATGTCCATTCCAGGAATCAAATGTGAGGCTTTAAATGGTCCTAAAACTGATCAATTTGAAAGAATGAGCAAAAAAACAATATGAGGTCTTCCAAACATTAAGGTCTTCTGACAGTGGTATCTCCCTGCCTAATTTAGACAAGTCCTTCATCCTATGTGTAGCCAAACTGCAAAGAGTAGCCCTTGGGGTATACCACTACATAATTGGATTCACTTCTGCAAACAATGATTTACTTTTCTAAACAACTGGACTCAGTGGCCACAAGAAGAATACTATGCTTGACAGAAATAGCTACTGCAGCACTTTTGGTAGAGGAAATCACCCAAGTGACCTTAGACAATCATCTTGAAGTCCAAACTCCACATGAAGCTAATGGTGTTCAAGAGATTGGTGCTTTTTCTAAGATATTTTTGTAACACTTTTTGTATTTTTGCAATTTGAAAAGGTTGGAGTATAGTTGGTCTGTAAGTTTCATATTTAAATCTGCTGTTAGCTTTGTAAATCAAAATATAGGTGTTTTCTTTCTTGATATATCATCAATCCATCTTAGCTGGAGCTGGAATCCCACTGATCTTCTAGCTTCCATTCATTTTCTTCACAGTTCACAAAAGGAGAATGTGAAATTCAGTGAATATTGTTATTATTCCTGTCAGGAAACAAATCTCATTTCACCAAAATGAAGTTATATTTTTCCACTAAGATGATGATACAAGTTGAAGACACATCACTCTGAAATTGGCAGACCTCACCACGTAAGGCTCTACAGTCTTACTCAGCTGAACTTTAGGTTACTACTCTTTAATTTGTTCACCCATTGCAGGGGCTGCAGGTTTTTTTTAATGTTAGGACTTGGCCATTCCAACTACTATTAATTAAGTGTTTTAGGAAGGTATAACAAGAAAATAAAAAATAATATGTATGAAAAAAGGACACCAATGACTAACAGGGGGAAGTCTTGCTAAATACCAGGCTCTCCTTTTTGAATTACCAGAAGTAAATCTCAAGGTGTGCCCAGGCTTCAATTAGCTACTTTTCTGCCATATGAAAATACAAACAGCTATCTCACTCTTCTGTAGAGACCACAGAACAGGTCTACTCCAATATATCTTATCTACATGATGAAATTCTGAAAAATCCAGATTTTAAGTGCCTCACTGTTGCAGTAGTTTCATGAAGGAAGAAGCTAGAAAGGCAGGCTATACCATAGTACAACTGGCATTACCACCAAAACCTCAGCTTAAAAGGCCAAACTAATCACCTTGACTAGATCCTTAAAACCAAAGAAAGACCACAGAGTCAATATTTATACAGACTCCAAACATGCTTTCTTTATGCTGCAAGAACATGCAGATATTTTGAGAAAAAGAGGTCTACTGACTGAAAAAAATTTCCTTATTAAATATGGCAAGAGATTTTGACTTTCTGAAGGCAATTTTGGAACCTCTAGATGTGATTGTTACTCACTGCAGGTCACCAAAAGGGTAATAGACAAATCATTACAGGAAATGTATTGGCTGATAGGGCAATAAAGAAGGCTGCTACTCAGGTGGTTCTGGAAATGACTCTTTAATGCCCCAGCCTCTAGATACAACTGGAGACCCTATTATACCATATCTGAGATAGAATGGGCCCAGAAATGAGGTTACACTGGAGATGCTAAGGGGTAATAGATTTTAGATCATCTAGTCATGATCCCAATTGCCTCTCAGTAAAAAATTATCAAAGTAGTGTCTCAATTTACCACATAGGAAAACAGATCTTCATTCACATACTGCCTCATGTCTTTGGAGGAAAAGGACTACATGTAGTTAAAAATAAAGTAAGCTAATTCTGTCCCCTTCTGTCTACAAAGTAACCCTAGATGTCAAATTAAACTACTTCACCTACTGCCTCCTACACAGAAGAGAGGAATCTACCTTAGTGAGGATTGACAGACAGACCTCACTAAGGTGACGCCAGTAAATAGTCAGAAATATTTATTAGTCTTCATTGACTTTCACTGGATAGATAGACCTTATTGACCTGAACATAAAGAGTACAAGAAGTATTCAAAGTCCTACTAAAAGAAGTAATCTCATGTTTTGGGGCACCAACATGCCTCCAGAGTGACAATGACCCCACCTTTGTCTTTAAATAACTCAGCTGAAAGCCACCACTTGGGAATGTTCCACCACTTCCATGCTTCTTGGAGACCCAATTCTCAGGCAAGGTTGAAAAAGCTAACTATTATCTCAAGAGAACTCTATCCAAATTATGCTAAAAGACCTCAAAACCATGGCTTAAACTATTGCCCATGATTCTCCTGAGGATAAGAATGGCATGTAAGGCTACCTTACAGCCTAGACCATTTTAGATGTTATATGGGAGGCCCTACCTCATCTGCAACATCCTCTTTCTTTCAGATACTCAAGACCAAATATGGCATATTATCAATTTAGGTCAGGTGCAAAAGGCTCTTACAGAATATGGCAACAAGGTATCCCCAGCACCAGATTCCAAAAAATCATAAACAATCAGTCTCCTCAGTATGTCTAATTTTGTTAAAATCTTATAGAAAGAACCCCCCCTCAACCATCAGTTACAGCCTAAATGGAAAGGACCGTATTGGTGCTACTGAGCACTCCTAATGCAGTTAAATTTCAGGAAATTTCTAACTGGGTATATCTACTAAGAATTAAACCTCTACCCCTTGAGTCTTCAGAAGCACACCCAGAGGATAATGCAGCCTACTCTTGTAAGCCAATTGAGGACCTGAAGTTTATCTTCAAAAGGCTAAAGGATAAATAAAATTTTTACCTTTACCATAAACTACTCCCTAAAGAGAAACATTAAAGCTGCTGTATTTCCCAGCTGACATAGTTTTCCTACTTCTCCTTTCTCTGAAAACTGTCATTGGCAGGAAAAATTTTTCCACTACAAGAGCAAAAGGAGAAAATCTTGCTACATACCATGAAATTGCTTTGAGAAGCTTGTCTACTGCCTTGGCCAACATAGTCCAGTCTGCTGGTCAGGTCGTATGGCAACTACAGGATTCTTTAGATTCCCTAGCTAAAATGGCTATGAAAACAACCAACTAACCTTAGATTACCAGCTGGCAGAACAGGAAGGAGTATGTGCAGTGATTAATAAAACCTACTGCACTTACATTAACAAAAGCAGGTTCATGGAAGAAGATGTCAAAATTATTTGTAACCAAACCAAGTGGCTCCATGATTTTGGTCAAGAAATCCCTTGGCTTCTACCATTTAGGAAGCAGTAAAAAATGCCTTCCCTTCTCTTACATGGTGCTTACTCCCCCCCCCATTTTTTTTTTTTTTTGACAGGCAGAGTGGACAGTGAGAGAGAGACAGAGAGAAAGGTCTTCCTTTGCCATTGGTTCACCCTCCAATGGCCGCCACAGCCAGCGTGCTGCGGCCGGCGCACCGTGCTGATTGGAAGCCAGGAGCCAGGTGCTTCTCCTGGTCTCCCATGGGGTGCAGGGCCCAAGCACTTGGGCCATCCTCCACTGCACTCCCAGGCCACAGCAGAGAGCTGGCCTGGAAGAGGGGCAACGGGACAGAATCCAGCACCCTGACCGGGACTAGAACCCGGTGTGCCAGCGCCGCAAGGCAGAGGATTAGCCTATTGATCCGGGGCGCTGGCCCCCATTCTTTTCAGCCTATGTATTCTTATCCTAATTGTCAAATTTTTCTGTTCCAGAATCCAACAGTAAAAATGATGGTCATGAAAGGATTCCAGCCATTAACAATGAATGAAGGCAAACCTTTAGCTCCTCCAATGGAACTTTTGGTCAGTTATCAAGAGATTTTCATTTCCTAGCTATTCAAAGACAATGTCCCAACACAGCATTAAGAAATTACAAAAGGTGGACCTCCCTCCCTCAACCTCCTCAAAATGTTAAGGGACAATAATCTGAGAAGGGTAAAGATGATATAGGTAAAGAAATATTTGACTAGGAGGAGCTTCCATCACCAGACCTTTCCTGAGCCATGCCTATACTGAATCCCCACCTGCACTGCCCAAATCTCCTTTTTTTCCATGCAAAACCACGGTTTGCACAGTTTCGTGGCTTAGAACAGGTACTGGTGAATAATAATGTGGCTGCTAACTGCATCCCTGCAATGATCTTTAGTTTATTGTAAGATTATTATAATAAAGTTAACATGCCTGACGAACCTACTCCCATCATGCACTTGACACCATCACTTCCAAGTTTTCAAAAGAGGTGAGGAAATAGGTAATACTCAAGCCTCACTCTCAAAATCTGCCCATTATGAATATTCAATTAAACCCCACCCCAGACCACCTCCTCTGCCTCCAGTTTATGTAAAGGAATGGCCCTGAAACTTGTTAAGTGTTACTCTCACCTGAGAATGTTCGCATACTCCTTCTTGATTGTGTCCTTTTGATTTGGAAGCCAATAAATCTTGCTTCTCTTCCGACCTTAACCTACATCTCATCTTCTTCAAATACCTTCTTACATCAGAAATAGGAACATAGACCCAGCAAACCCCCAACACTTTCAAATTGCCAACCAAACAGGGGCAACCATTTGGCCTAGAAGCTAAGACACTGATTAGGATACCCACATGCCACATTGAAGTGACTGTATGAAATCTCCATCTCCAGCTCATGACTCCATCATCCCAATACAGGCTCTGGGTGATGGCTCCAGTGATTGGCCTCCTGTCACACATGCATGATACCTAGATTGAGTTCCTGGCTCTCAATGCTCACCCTGACTACTGTAGGCATTTGGAGAGTAAGCTAGCAGGTGAAAACAAGCTATCTCTCTGTGTGTGTGTCTCTCCATCCCTCAAATAAATAATTTTTAAAGAATTTACATGTTAACAAAACAAATGATCCTCAAATAGGAATCATATACCTAAATTATTTTCAAGTGGAAGCAAGAAAAGGAACACTTTAAAAAATGCAAGAAATCTGAAACATACTCAGACCCTGAATGAAAAGATTATTTGAGACTACTCACAGTACATAAATTAGACATTTAATGTAGGTGAAGCATGGAACATAGAGAATGCTGGCCAGAATGAATCCTCTAGTATATTTGCACTTAAACAGTTAATGATAAAAAATGAAATTCCATGTGACCAAAATAATTAGTAGAAGAAATGGAAAGAATAGCAAACATATATTAAGATCTAACACAAACTTTGCCTGTATTAAAGCCTTATGCGTCCATACACTTTGGAGTCCCATGGCTGTTTTTAATTGTCTGACCCTATGGAATAGCTACAGATGACCACATATTTTCAAATGCAGATCAAATAGGTTTTCAGCACAGAAAAATAAAAGTTATTGAAATCACCTTAAAAAGAGAAAGAAATATAAACTCAACCTATTTAAGAAAACAATAACTATCCCTAAAATAGGATATAAATCTATCCCTTACATAGGAACCATGTTGAATCCATTTTATGAGTTATATCTAATAAATATATGCCTTTGTCATATAAACTACTTCATAGAGTAGAAGTTAAAAGATAATAAACATTACAGTCCAGTCTCTGAGACTTACTATTTAAAAATCTTTAATTTGTTTTTATTTGAGAGGCAAAGAGAAAGGGATGAGGAGAGAAAGAGTCAGATAGACATGCCTTTTCATCTCCTGGTTATTTCCCTCAAATGCCCTCAAGCTGAGAACTGAATCCAGGCCAAGGACCTACCTACTTGAACTATCACCTGCTGCCTTCCAGGATTCACATTAGTGTGAAGCTGGAATCAAGTGCAGAACTAGGACTTGAATCCAGAACTCTGATGTGGGATGCAGGCACCCCAAATGGCATCTGAACTGCTGCAAAAAAACACATATCCCACTGAATCTTAATTTATTGTGGTTCCTAAGATAGATAAGAATAGTAGAAAAAAGGAATAAATGTATAGGATGTTTTTAGTTCTAAATATAAATATAAAAATCTTAAAATATTAGAAATCCAGATCAATGTAAAAGAAATTCAGCATTCAGTGATTTCTGTATGGCCTGCAGCTTTTCCAGTTATTTTTTGTTGAGAGTAATGACTTGTTATAGGCTAATGAAAGAATGTATATGAAAGCAGGAAGATTTTCTGTTAAAATAACCCTAGTGTGATTCTCTTCCCTGTGGTCCACATGTATTGAACGGAAGAAAGCCTCTGCCCTCTATGAGGTGAGTAGGAGCCACCCTCTTCCACTTCACTGTAAGGTACTCAGGTCATATTCCTGAGAAAATTTATCTGAGGCCTCTTAACTCAATTGTTGATGAAGACCACAGATGGGTGCTTGACTCTGGGTAGCAGAACACATTTTTGTCTGGCACTTTTGCACATTTCTTCACAGCATTTTTTTTAGAGTGAGTGATACTTAATGCCTATTCCTTTGCCTTAGTTTAAAGTGTTTATTTGGAAAATTAGAGACAACCAAAAATGTCACATATTTCATTCTGTTATCTATTCATTGGTTGTTTAAAAGTCTTTGTGAATTATCTAGACATAGCCTTTAGCCATTTCCTTCTTGTTCTTGTAAATTTTTTAAACTGATCTTGGGTAGGCTTTTTACTTTTTGTTAAATATTTTGTAAATATGTTTTTAAATTTGTCACTTATTTTTAACCTTGTTTATGAAATCTTTAGCTGTAACAGGTGTGAAATAGGGATTCAATTACTGTTATTTTTCAAAATGTAAAGCCTTTACAGGACACTGCATTCTAAGTGGCTTTTCTTTTCACAGTCAGATTCTCTCCTTTATTTTGAACGATATTCAGTGAATTACTTTGATTTTAAAAGAAAAAATGGGTGCCAGTGTTGGGGCATTGTGGGTGAAGCTCCTGCTTACTAAACTGTTGTTCCATTTGGACACCAGTTTCAAAACCTGGCTGCTCCACTTCCATTCCCACTCCTTGCTAATGTGCTTGGGAATGCAGTGGAAGATGGCCCGAGTCCTTGGGCCTCTGCCCCATGTGGGAGACCAGGTGAAGCTACAGCCTCCTGACTTCAGCCTGGCCCATCTCTAGTCATTGCAGCCATTTGGAGTGTGCACCAGCAAGTGGGAGATTCTCTCTCTTTCTCTCTCTACACTTTCTTTTTTAACTCTTTGAAAATTATTTATGATGTTTATTTAATTTAAAGGGTGCTTATATGTGGAGGGGGCCAGGGAAGAAAGAGAGAGAGAGAGAGAGAGAAAGAGAGAGAGATTCTATCTCCTGGTTCACTCCCCAAATGCCCACAATAACTGGATTGGGTCAAACTGAAACCAGAAACCTGGGACTTTTTTCATTTGTTCACAGGAACCCATAACCTACTTCCTCAGAAAACTACAGTTAGAAGCAGGGCTGAGACTCAAACCCAGGCGCTCTGAAATGGGATGCATGAATACTTGCCCTCCATTTTTCAGATTTCCAAGGGAGACATTACTAGTATCTAATAATGAGATCCTTATCTTTGCCAATAGCTATACTTCTTGACTTTATTCTTTTTCTTTTATTTACTTCACTAAATGTAGAGAGAAAATGTTTAATAGTACTTTTCCTCTTCTTAATCATAATACTGTATTTTTCCTTTTTATTTAAAATGTTGTTTATAAGACAATGCTGATTTTCATCTATTAAGATAGTAATGGGTTTTATCTCCTAATCTGAGTAACATTATTAGTTTTGGGGAAGACTGAGGACTAAGAGAAATGCAAAATGGAAATGAGGGTACCAGCAAATTGATACTTGTCGGTTTATAGTCCAGCAGTAAGAGGAAGTGCCATAGAGGCCCCAAGAGATCAATCTTCTTTCCTCCTCAGGACGTTGCCAATACATAGGCAGGTCAGACAAAGAGGCATAGAACTTCAATGAGCAGCACATGCTGAGAAGTTGAGATTGTCAACAAATTCATGGGCAGTCTCACAGGGAGGGAGAAACAAAAGATCAATATAGATACACCAAAATGGAGAAACCATGAAGAAATCTCAGCTTTTCAACTGGGACAACTTAAAGATGACTCCAAGAACAAAAGCAGGGGCTGGGATTGTGGCCCAGTGCGTTAAGTCACCACTTGCAACACCAGCATCCCACATCGGAATCTAGGTTTGAACCCCTGCTGATCCTCTTCCAATCCAACTCCCCGCTAATGTGCCTGGGAAAATAGCAGATGATGAACTAAATGGTTCTTGCCACCCACATAGGAGAACTAGATGGAGTTTCTTGCTTTACTATATTCAAGAAAAGAGGGGTGAACTCAAAAGGCTTCCATAGCCCTGACAACTCATGACTAGAGCCTAGGGAGATTACTGACGCCATAAACAAGAGTGTCAAATTGTTAAATCAACAACAAGAGTCACTGTGTACTTTCGTCTCATGTGGGATCTGTCCTTAATGTGTTGTCCAATATGAAGTAATGCTATAACTAGTACAGAAACAGTATTTTTACACTTTGTGTTTCTGTGTGGGTACAAACTGATGAAATCCTTACTTAGCATATACTGAATCAATCTTCCGTATATAAAGATAATTGAAAATGGAAAAAAAAAAAACTTGGTTTTAAACTGGAAATTGCATAGAAAATTAATCAATTTTTAAAAAATATCATGTAGGATCTCTGTCCTTAATGTACTGTACATTGTGATTTAATGCTATAACTAGTACTCCAACAGTATTTTTCACTTTGTGTTACTATGTGGGGGCAAACTATTGAAATCTTTACTTAATATATGCTAAACTGATCTTCTGTATATAAAGAGAATTGAAAATGAATCTGGATGTGAATGGAAGGGGAGAGGGAGCGGGAAAGGGGAGGGTTGCGGGTGGGAGGGAAGTTTGGTGGGTGGGGGGAAGCCATTGTAATCCATAAGCTGTACTTCGGAAATTTATATTCATTAAATAAAAGTTTAAAAAAAAAAGAAAAGAGGGAAAAATACGGAGAACTTCTCAAATGAAACGAGAATCATCAAAGAGAATTAAAGTTAAATTGTAAGTCAAAAATGTTTGCCTGAAATTAAGTATTTAACTAATGGGATTAATTAAGAACTGTAAAGGGGATTAAAGCTGTACAAGATAGACTAATGGAAAATGACTAAAGCACAAAGAGAAAAATCATAGGAATGCAGAAAAAACTTAAAGATCTTAAAATCATATGAGACAGAGGAAAAGATTAAACATGAGGCAAAGAATGTGGTACAGTGCTTGGAATGTCCATACTCTAAAACAGAGAGTCTAAATTTGACACATCTTTGTTTTTGACCCAGCTTCCTGCTAGTGCACATACTGGGAGACAGCAGGTAACAGCTCAAGTGCTTGGGTCCCTGAAGGGAGGCAGGAATGGAGTTCCTGGCTCCTGATTTCAGCCTGGACCAGGGCCAGCTATTGAGGGCACGTTGAGGGAAAATGAACCAGCAGATGGATGATCTTTCTCTCTCTCTCTCCTCTCTCTCTCTCTGTTTCTCTCTCTCTCTCTCTCTCTCTGTTTCTCTCTCTCTCTCTCTCTCCTACTCTACCTTTCAAATAGATGAAAAACAAACATTTTAAAAATGAGTAAAAAACTAACATATATAATAGAAGAAAAAAGTGAGATCACAAATACACTTGAGTAAACCAAAAGATAGAAAGGAAAGAGAATGAGAGACTGAAGAGCTGAAGATAATGTTAAGATAGTTAAGGTTATAGAATTTAATTTCAATATATGAGAAATTACAATAAATGGTTATACTCCACAGTTCTGAAAGATAAATATGACAAGACTATTAAAATATGACCTATATGATGCTTCAGAAAGATGCATGTTGGATATAAGAGCACAAAAGTTTGAAAGTTAAAGGAAACAAGAATATGTATTCTGCAAACCTAACCAAAAGAGCTTGTTGACCCTCTACTAAATAAGGTAAAGTAGACTTTAACATAAGAAGTAAAGCCATATACGTCAAATCAATAGTCATTTGGGGATTAGTTTTTTTCTTAAAAGGGCACAAGACAGTGTTCTTGCCTCCTGCTCAGTTAAAAAGGACCTATGACTTTATTTCAATGTTAGTATTTGTATAGATTCATAGTGAGAATTGAGGTGTGTGCTTTCCTGCATGTCCAGTATGCTTTCATAAAATTTAACTTAAAAACAGAACTCTTACTCCTCAAAAACCACCCGCAGTTACAAAAAGAGCCTGACAGAGATGTGGACCCCTTGAAACTCAGAGCAAACAGGAGTCACCACAGGATTCAGGAAGCTTAAGTTGGATTTTCAAATAGGGAAATAACAAGGATATGAAAAAAGTCCCATAAAGGAAAATTTAAAAACATAACTATTCAGTAAATGCTGCAAAGAGGGTACAGAGATATTATAACCCTACCAGAACCATAAGACTGTGTCCATTTTTCTTAACCCTGTTATCACTGAGACCAAGAAGCAAACAGTTACAAAAGTACTTTGGGAGTAGGATAGATAGACAGAAGAACAGAATAGTAAGTAAACAAACTCTTAATCTTCACAGCAGAATATTTTCAGTGGAAAGGGGGGGGCATATTTAAATTGAAAAACACACATTAGTGTTGGTCTAATATTACACAGTTTCTGAAACTACTGAGAAGAGAATATTAAGAAGATTGAAATGATCTAAAAATATCTATGCAGTCTCCCCCTGATTTCATTCAAGGCAAGAAAGAATGACTCCAAGAGGTAATTTTGAAGGAGTGACAGGAAATAAAAGAATATAATTGGTTCCTGCATTGCATCATCTTAACTGCAGTTCATTCAATAAACTTTTTATATGTGAAAAGATGAGGTTCCATATGAAGGAATCAGGAAAATGTAAATTTACGCATTGACATCATTTTCTACACTTTACATTGGCAAAATTTAAAGGACTGATAAAATCCATTTATGTATAGATGAAGGGAAATGAGAACTCAACCAAAGTGTTGATAGGAATGTCAACTGATGAAATAATTTTGGAAGGCAATTTGGCATTTTTAATACATTTTCAATGGAAATTATTTAATTCCATCTTTTCAGCTCTACTAATTTCTCACATGTATGAAAAGCATATATACACAGAAATGTTTAAAAGTTACACCCTGGAAACAATGACATTCATCAGTATTTAATAAATATATATATATATTTATGAAACTTTATAGACAATAAATACAATGTTATACACATAGATAGATACAGATTATATAGAAATAGAAAGATATGGATGTAATTAAATGTTTAAAAATACAGAGACACAAAGGTGACAACAAAAATATGTATTTCAAGATTACAAGATGACAGAATAGGGAGAGAGCTTATTGCTCTAGCCTAGGGAAGATAGTTAAAAAAAAAGTGGAGAGAGTGAAATCTCAGGGAAGAGTTAGGGAGAAAACTACAGAGGAAATTCCATGCAAATTAGAGGGACACTGTGGATCTACATGGAGGGAATAGATATGTACAACTCAGGATCCCAGCAGCAAAGAGCCTCAGCATGAGCTTTGGAGAATGAGGTGAGGTCAGACTGCAACAGCCGAGGCTACTGGTAATAAAGTTGCTGGAAGACACTGGCATGAGTGTGGCTTGGAGCCCAGTGGCAGATGGCGTACCTGCCAACCTAGGGAGAAAAAAAGGGGACATGTTTCTCTCTCCCAGACCATCAAGCACCAGCTTCCTGTAACTAGCTGAGAAAGAGCAGGTGCCATGTTGGACACATGTAACAGCTGCAGCTGTGTCTGGTCACCGAGCAAACAGCTGAGAGGAGATACCTGATTTTGGCATAAACAGAAAAGAACCTCACCATGGCACATTGTAGTCAAACTTTCCACAATAAAGCATAAAGAAAAAATTCTAAAATATGCAGGAGAGAAATGCCAGACTACTTTCAGAGGATCTCCAATTGGTCACAGAGTTGACTTCTCATAGAAACCCTGCAGGATAGAAGAGAATGGTGAGATATATTCCAGGACTTAGGAGAAAAACCTATCAACTCAGAATACTGTAACCTACAAAGCTCTCATTTATGAATGAAGGTGAACTAAAGACCTTCCATAACAAACAGAAATTGAAAGAATTTGTCACCATGCATCCAGCCTTACAAAAGATGCTTAAGGATGTGCTACACACAGAAACACAGAAACATGGTCATCACTGTGAAAGAAGGTGAAAGGCAGAAAATCTCCCAGTAACAGTACAAAGGAAATCCACAGTAAGTGATAAAAATATTTATGGGAAAATGGCAGGGCCAAGTTATTACTTATCAATAGTCAACTTGAATGTAAATGGCCTCAACTCTCCAGTTAAAAGATACAGATTGGTTGAATGGATTAAAAAAAACAAAACCCATCTATTTGCTGCCTATAATAAACATATCTCACCAACAAAGATACACGCAGACTGGAAGTGAAACAATGGAAAAAAGTATTCCATGCTATCAGAAACCAAAATGAGCTGGTGTAGCCATCCTAATATCAGACAAAATAGACTTTAACACAAAAACTGTTCAAGGAGACAAAGAAGGACACTATGCAAAGATTAAGGGTTCAATCCAACAGGAAGATGTGACTATAATAAATGCATATGCTGCTTCCATAGCCTTGGCAACTCATGACGACAGCCTAGGATGGTTACTGGCGCCATAAACTAGAGTGTCAATTTGTTGGGTCAACAACAGGAGCCACTGTGCACTTGCTCCTCATGTGGGATCTCTGTCCTTAATGTGCTGTACATTGTGATTTGATGCTATAACTAGTACTCAAACAGTATGTTTCACTTTGTGTTTCTATGTGGGTGCAAACTGTTGAAATCTTTATACTAAATTGATCTTCTGTATATAAAGAGAATTGAAAATGAATCTTGATGCAAATGGAAGGGGAGAGGGAGCGGGAGAGGGGAGGGTTGCGGGTGGGAGGGAAGTTATGGGAGGGGGATGCCATTGTAATCCATAAGCTATACACTGGAAATTTATATTCATTAAATAAAAGTTAAAAAAAATAAATGCATATGCACTCAATTATAGGGCATTTTTAAAAATGGCTATTTAAATTGCTATTTAAAAGAAATGTTAATGAATCTAAAGGGAGATGTAGACTCAGTACAACAGTAATGGGGCACTTTAATACCCCACTTTGAGCAACAAACAGATCAACCAAACAGAAAATCAGCAAGGAAACAACAGCCAGTCAACAATATAGAACAAATGGACCTAATGGATATCTATAAAACTTCTCATCCTACAGTTGCAGAATATACATTCTTCTCATCAGTGAATGGACTTTTTCTAGGATAGACCACATGCTAGACCATAAAGCAAGTCTCAGCAAATTCAAAAAAAATCAAAATCATGCCATGCATCCTTTCTGATCACAAGAGAATGAAGCTGGAAATAAAAGAACTCAAGAATCTCCAGAACATATGCAATCACATGGAGACTGAACAACATGCTCCTGAATGAACAGTGGATCATTAAATAAATCAAAAGAGAAATCAAAAAATTTCTGGAAATGAATATATACAATCTGTACCCCCACGTTTATTGTAGCTCAATTCACAATAGTTAAGATATTAAACAACCCAAATGTCTTTCAACTGAAGACTGGATAAAAAAATTATGGGATATGTACACTATGAAATACTAAACAGCAGTAAAAAAAATAAAATCTTGTAATTTGCAACAAAATGGATGAAACTGGGAAACGTCATAGTCAGTGACATATGCCAGCCCCAAAAGGACAAATTCCATATGATCTCCTTGATCTGTGATAAATAATCGAGCACCTAAAAGGTAATCTATAGACGTGAAATTGATGCTTTGTGATGCCATGACTTTGAATAGTCCTTGTCTCGACTCTTGAGAAACAACATGCTCCTGACTGAATAGTGTGTCACAGAAGAAATCAAAAGAGAAATTAAACAAACTCTTTAGGAACAGTTTTTTTTTTCATACTATTTGTTGAACTCTACTTAGAATAGAGTTAATAATATGGTATAAAGTTAATTTAAAATAGATCTTAGTAAAAAAAAATAAGAATGGGAATTGGAGAGGGAGGAGGAAGAAAAGTGGGAGTGTTGGTGGGAGGGTGGGTACAGTGGAAAGAATCATTATGTTCCTAAAGTTGTATTTATGAAATGCATGAAGTTTGTATTCCTTAAATAAAATGTTTCTGGAGGAAAAAAAATTTCAGCCATATATAAACAAATCATTAGTGAGAGTTATCAGGACACATTTGTGACACATTAAGAATGACAGCAAGAGAGTATTAGTTTTCCTTTTGTTACCTTTGCTACTTAATTTGTTTGCTCATTTATTTGTAAAAATAACCATTTTATTGCAAGTATTTTATATCACAAAAACACTGATTTGGAGGATTTGTTTGTTTCAACTTAAACTGCTTAGTCCTAATTCAATGCTCATCAAAAACTATGATTTTTAAATAATTCTCTTTAACTTTTCAAGCAGTCTTGGAAGAGTTGTTTGAATTCTTGACAGCAATTTTCTTTCTTTGATCATAAATGCATATATCTTACCTGTTAAAACAAGAAATATATTACATTCCACGATATACTTTTGTTCACTTAAAAACAGGACAAAAACACAAGTTTAAAACAATACAAGAGCAGTGCAGCAAGGTGGTGGCTGACCAAAATGCCTGTGTGATCATCTCCCATGCAGAAGCACAATAACACCAATATGAACATCTAGTTATGCATCACTTTTTACCAGCTTCAAAAGCCAGCTGAGAGACCACAGTTACTGGTTTTGATACTACAATAAGAAGTAAGTGGTAAGAAAAGAGATGCCACATCACCAGCTCCAAGTGGTACAGGAGGGTGAGATATGCTTACTGATTGGGAGAAGGAGAGGAAATTGAGTCTAGACCTTAGAGTTCAAACCAAGTGCCAGGTCTGCATTGATAAAAAGCAGAATAACAGTGCCTATCACCATTGCCCCCAGGCTGTACCTGAAGTCAGAGCTTCCCTTAGCCAAAAAGCTAAGTAACTGCTTCCACCACTCCTCCTCAACCTCCAGAAGTCATTGGTGCAAGACTGCAGCCACTGAAGAGTACTGCAGGAAAGAGATCTAACACCTACAGAACCCAAAGACATCAACTGGCCAGGCCTATGCTCACAGATGGGCATTAGCAGAGACCCACAGCTGGTGGAAAAGACTCATCTTTATCCATATCTCCACCAACTTCACAAAGTCTTCACATACACCCTTGAGACTTCCCAGGGCATGATGTCTATGAGACCCAGCTGGATCTTAGCTATGTACCAGTCTTAAAGGACAAGAGGCTGCCTTTATCATCCTTCCTCCATCCTTGGGAAGATAGCAAGGAACCACAGGACTGTTTTTGGACTCAGTGCCAGGCTGGAGAAGCCCAATATGGCACAGATTCTTCTGACTCCCATCCCAAGGCTGATATCTATGGTTGAAATTTCTGGGTTGCTCCCAGTTTCAACTGGTGTTCTGTGGCTACACTTGCTCATACTTATATTTTATCCAGCATCATTTGTGACTAATTGGAGTGGCCACAAGCTGTAAGTCCACCTCATCAGCAGATAGACCATAGTGTAGGCTTTGATACTACCTTCATGCTGTCATGTGGGCTGTGGGATCTGGGTGGCATACAGCATTGCAGTAATTGTGGCCACAGGACTGGACATCTGGGCCTGCTCCAACCCTAGAGGGAGATTTCTAGGGATGGACAACCCCTTTTTTGATGCTTCTCCAGTACATTCTTTTTTGAGATTTATTTTATTTATTTGAAAGACAGAGTTACAGAGAGAGGTAGAGACACAGAGAAAGGTCTTCCATCCACTGGCTCACTCCTCAGATGGACACAACAGCCAGGCTGTGCCGATCTGAAGCCAGGAGCCAAGAGCTTCCTCTGGGTCTCTCATGTGGGTGTAGGGGCCCAAGGATTTGGGCCATCTTCTACTGCTTTCCCAGGCCATAGCAGAGAGCTGGATCAGAAGAGGAGCAGCCAGGATTAGAACCAGTGCCCATATGGTATGCCAGCGCTTCAGGCTGGGGCTTTAACTCACTGTGCCACAGTGCTGCCCCCCGCCCCAGTTCATTCTTAATGACACATCAAAAACCATTTTGGAACAAATCCAAGTTCAGGGCATCACTGAGGAAATTATGACATATTGATATCAGACTTGCAGCAAACCTCAACTTAAGGCACCACCTAGAGCTAAGGTGGCAGAAGGTCCAGAGGCTCAGAGAAAATACATGTTGATTCTGTATTGGCAACCACAAAAAACACCAGGTTATTATAACTGGGAAAAATAACTAATCCCCCGATGAACAAATGACATGATACACAAACAAGATTCAATAACTCTAAGGGAAACATAATCTCACCTGATGAACAAATTAGGGTTCCAGAAAACAAGTACCTCAGTTGTGACATGAAATGCTTGGATAAAAATTTTAAATAGTTGCTTTAAATTAACTAGACAAATATCAAGAGAGTTCATACACATATGGAAATAATTTGAAAAAAAAGCATAAATCCTTCAACTGAAGAGTACATTGAAAAAAAAAATGAAATAAAAGGTACCAATGGCAGAAAAGATTAAACAGAAGAATTAGTGGGCTCCAAGAGGGTTATTTGAAACTACAGTCAGAGCAGATAAAAGAAAGAAAAAACTCAATGGAATGAAAAATCTCACAGAAAATTTGGGGCAGCATAAAAAGAGCAAATATCAGAGTAATCGTGGTTCAGGAGATACTTGAGAATGCTGAAGGTAAAGAGTTCAAAGAAATAGAAAAAAAGGAAAACTTTCCAAAACTAAAGAAAGATGCAATTATCCAGGTACAGGAAGGTCAGAGGTCACCAGACAGAGTCAATTCAACCAAGTCTATCCCAAGACATATTATAATCAAGCTCTCCATTATTAAAAATAAAAAGAGGATTCTCAAAGCTGCCAGAGCAAAGAAACAACACATAAATTCACAGAATTGTAGACTTCTCATCAGGAAACTTACAAGCCAGGAGGGAATGGGATGAAATTTTCACAGCACTGAAATTTAAAAACTACCAGTCAAAAATACTGTATCCAGAAAAGTTATTCTTTGAATCTATAGAAGAGATATACATTTCCACAAAAGCTAAGATAATTTTTCATCACTAAACCCATTTTATACGAAATGCTAAAGGGAGTTCTTCAAAATTAAAAGAGAGAGCACAAGAAGAGAGACCTAATGGGTGAGAAAGATATATAACAAGGCAGAAAACTCACTGGTAAGAGTAGTTATATATAGAAACTGCAAATAATCTGATACAGTAAACATGGCACATAAACCATTCCCATTGTTAATATGGAAACTTCAAAGGCCGGCGCCACGGCTCAATAGGTTAATCCTCTGCCTGTGGCACCGGCACCCTGGGTTCTAGTCCCAGTCGGGGTGCCAGATTCTGTCCCGGTTGCTCTTCTTCCTGTCCAGCTCTCTGCTGTGGCCCGGAAATGCAGTGGGGGATGGCCCAGGTCCTTGGGCCCTGCACCTACATGGGAGACCAGGAGAAGCACCTGGCTCCTGGCTTCGGATCAGCGCGATGCGCTGGCCACAGCGCGCTGGCCGCAGTGGCCACTGGGGGGTGAACCAACGAAAAAGGAAGACCTTTCTCTCTGTCTCTCTTTCTCACTGTCCACTCTGCCTGCCCCCCCCAAAAAAAAGAAACTTCAAAGCAAAACAATTAAAAATAATAAATAATTAAGATGCTAAGAGACAGTCATTTAGAAAGATGTCTCTCTCTCTCTCTCTCTCTCTCTCTCTCTCACTACTCACTATCTATATCTCTACCTGTCAAATAAAAAATAAAAATAAAAAAAACCTGTGTTCCAAATCTGAGTGCTTGGATTTGACATCGAATTCTGACTTATGATTACAGTTCTTTGCTAATACAGACCCTAGGAATTATTTAAGATCTTTCCATCCAAGGACAAGATCTGAATTGAGTTGCCAGCTCCCACCTTGGGTCCAGCCATGCCTGACTATTTTAGGCATTTAGGATGTGAATCAGTGAATCAGTGTGTGAGAGCACATATTCTTTTTCTCTCTCCCATTCTCTTTCTCTCTCTCACATACATACATAAATAAATAAATATTTAAAGTTAAATAAATATTAATAAATATTTAATAAATATTTAAAATTAAATAAATACTTAAAGTGGATGAAAATCTATAGCAGAAGTTACACTAAGAGGAAAGTTTATAGCAATTAGTGCTTATATCAGAAAAGTAAAAATATCTCAAACTTATCACTGCACCTTAAGTTAATAGAACAATAAGAACAAATCAAAATCAAAATTAGTAGAAAGAAAGAAATAATAAACTTAATACTGAAAGAGATAATAAACTTCAGCACAGAGACAAAAAAAAGCCATAGGAAGAAAAATTAATGAATCAAAGGGATGGTTCTTTGAAAAGATAAGCAAAATTGACCAGCCTTTAACTAGACTAAGCAAAAAAGAGACAAGATTCCAACACTTGAAATCACAGGCAGGCATTTTTAACACAGAGGATTAAGCCACTGCTTGGAACATCTACTTTCCATATCAGAGTGCTGGTTCAAGTCCCAGCTACACCATTTCTGTTCAAGCTCCTCCTCCTGGGAGGCAGCAGATGACGGTTCAGATGCTTGAGCTCGTGCCACACACGTAGGATACCCAGATGGAGTTCCAGGATCCTGGTTTCAGCGTGACATAGCCCCAGATATGTGTGCATTTTGGGGAGTGAACCAGCAGAAGGAAGATCTCTCTCTCTCCTTCTCTCTTTCTCCCCACATCTTTCTTTCTGTCTTGCAAGCAGATAAAAATAGAAAAAAAAAAGCATCAAATACTTAAAATCAGAGATGAAAAAGGATATTACCACTGATACCATAGAAATACAAAGAATTATTAGATCATTTTGAACAGTCATATATACATGTACACACACACACACATATATATATAATATGAACAACATGTTGATAATTTATGAGAAAGAGACAAATGACTAGCTTGCCAAGAATAAATCATAAAGAAATAGAAAAGCTAAATAGATGAATAATAGTAGCAAAGTTAAATCAGTAATAAAGAGTCTTCCATTAGAGTATATGTGTGATGCAGCAGTTCAGGCACTGCTTGAGATACTCACACCCATACCATAGTGTCTGAGTTCAAGTCCCAGCTCTGCTTCCACTTCCAACATCCTGCTAGTGTGCACCCTGGGAGGCAGTAGGTGATAATGACTCAAGTACTTGGGCTCCTGCTACCCAAATAGGAGACCCACATTGAGTTCTGGGCTACTGATTTTGACTTGTCTCATCCCTCACTGTCATGAGCATTTGGAGAGTGAAACAGTGGATAGAGGATCTCACTATCTGTTCTTGCATCTGTCTCTACCACTGTGTCTCTCTGCCTTCCAAATAAAATGCAAATAATTTAAAAAAATTAAATCTCCCTTACCAAAAAAAAATTCAGAAACAGTTGGGCTCACTGTTGATTTCTACAAAACATTAAAAAACAATTAACAGCAATTTTTCTTAAATTATTCCAAAAAATAGAAGAGGAGGAAATTCTTCCACACTCATTTTACAAGGTAAGAATTACCTTAATACTAAAGCCAGAGAAGTACAAAACAAGAAAAAAAAACTCTATTGGCTAATACCTTTGATGGATATTGATTCAAAAATCCTCAGCAACATACTAGCAAAGCAAAGCTAACAGTGTAGTAAAAATATTATTCAGAGGCAGGTATTTGGTACAGCAGTTAAGTCACCACTTGGGATGCCTATATCCCATTTTTGAATGCCTACGTTTGGGTCCCAGCTCTGCTCCCAACTCCAGCAAGTGGCAGGTGAAATAGTTGAGTTCTTGCTACCCCCATGGGAGACTGGATTAAGTTTTTGTCTCCTAGCTTTGGACTGTTCTTGCCCAGGCTGCTATGAGCAGTTGATGAGTAAACCAGAGAATGGGAGATCCCTTTCTTTTTGTTTCTGTGTGTGTGTGTGTGTCCCTTTGTGTGTGTGTCTATATCTCTGTCTTCAAACAAATAAAATAAATAATAATTAAAAGATTATTTCCTGTTATCAAGTGGAATTCACACAGGGATGAAAGGGGGATCCACAAATAAATAAATGTAATATATCATATGAATAGAAGAGAGTATAACAATTATATGATCAAATTGTTAGATACGGAAAAGTTACTTGATTAAATTTAACATCCCTTCATGATTAGAAACTCAGAAAAAATATGTATAGAAATAACAAATGTCAACACAATCAACAGTTTAATGGGGAAAATGGTGAAGGCTTTTTAACATCTGAAACAAGAAAAGGAAACTCATATTCACCACTTTCATTCATAATAGTGCTTAAAATCCTAGCCAGAGAAATTGCCAAGAGGAAGAAATAGAAAGCATCCAAAATTGGAAAGGAGGACATCAAACTGTCACTTAGCAGCAGAGTGGTTAAGCCACTACCTCCAACACCAATTTCCTGTTTGCGTCCCTGCTACTCCACTTCCCATACAGCTCCATGCTAATGAACTTTGAAAAGCAGCAGAAGATAGTTAAAATAATTGGGCCCCTGCCACTCATGTGGGAGACCCAGATGGAATACCAAGCTCCTTGCTTTAACCCAGCCCTGTCCCAGCCTTTGTGTACACTTTGGAAGTGAACCAAGTGGAAGGAAGAGCTCTTTCTCTGTCTCTCTCTGTCTCTTTCTCTCTCTCTCCCTCCTTCTCCCTCTATCTCACTCTCTCTTTCTATATCTATATCTATATCTATATCTATATCTATATCTACAAATATGTAACTCTGCCTTTCAAATAAAAAGTATTTCAAGTCACTCTTTGCAGATGTTCTTATATATAGAAAATCACAAGGATACGACCAAAAAGCTATTAGAATTATTGAACAAATTCAGCAAGTTTGCATGTATAAAGTCAATTTACTAAAATCAGTGGGATTGTTATATATCAATAGCAAATTGCATGAAAAATAAATTAAAAAATCCCAATTCCAATAGCTACCAAAAACATAAACTACAAATAAATTTAATGAAAGAGGTGAAATATTAGCTATAAAACATTGATGAAAGACACTAAAAAGACACAAATAAGTGGGACGATATCCCATGTCATGAATTATAAGAATTAATATCATTAAAATGTGCATACTACCAAGAGCAACTGACAGATTCAATACAATGCCTGTCAAAATATAAGTGATATTTCCACAAAACTAGAAAAAATAATAATGAAATTTACACATAAATACAAAATATTCTTAACACTAAAGGCATTCTTCACAAATAGAACCAAATAAAAGACTTATACCACCTTTTTTTTTAAATTACAAAACTATAGTAATTAAAAGAGTATATCAACAGACACATAAATTAATGAAACAAGAATAGAGAACCTAGAGGAAATCCACATAACTGCAGACAAGTGATCTATGACAAAGCTGATAAAAACATGCATTTGAAAATGGAGAGTCTTTATAAGAAATAGTGCTGGACTGGATATCTACATATAAAATGAAGCTAGGCCTCTATTTTTCACATGTACAAAAGCCAACTCAAATGGATTAAAGACCTAAAACTAATATTTGAAAATTTGAAATTATTAGAAGAAAAAATAAGCTAGATGATTAAGACATTGGAATGAGCAATTATTTATGACAACCCAAAAGCATGTAAAACAAGCAAAAATAGAGAAATGGAAATTTCATGAAGCTAAAAGTTTCTGCATAGCATAAGAAATGATGAAAAGCAAACACATAATCTACAGAAAGGGAGATGATATATAAAACTTTGTAATCTTATTAATAACCAGAATATTTAAATAACTATATGCAAGTGATTCATCTTATTAATAACTAGAATATATAAGTAACTCAAACAATGCAAAAGTAAAATAATAAGAATAATCTAATTAAAATTAGCCAATAGACCTAACTGGACATTTTTCAAAAGAAAACCAAACAGAGGTCAGCCTTGTGGTGCAGCAGGTTAAGACTGCTTGCAATCGCTGGCATCCTGTTGAGTCCTGGCTGCTCTTCTTCCCACCCAGATCCCTGCTAAAGAGCCTGAGAAAGCAGTAGAAAATGGTCCAAACACATAGGCCTCTGTGACCCATGTGAGAGACTCTGATGGAGTTTCAGCCTGGTCTTTCCTGAGCATGGCAGTCTTTTGGAGACTGAATTAGTAGATGAAAGATTCTCTCTCTCCCTCTCTCTCTCTCTCTTTCTTTCACTCTCTCTCCCTCTTCCTCTGTCACTCAAATAAACAAATTTTTAAAACAAAAGAGGAAGACATGCAAATAACCAACAAGTACATGAAAAAATGTTCAATATCAACAATCATGAAAACGAAGGCCACAACAAGATTATCAGCTCATTAGATTGTCTATTATCAAAAAGGCAAAAGTTTACAAGTCCTAGCAAGAATATATGAAAAGGAAATTCTTGTACAATGTTGGTGGGAATGTAAATTAGTACAACCCCTGCATAAAACAGTATGGAGGCTTCTCAAAAAAGTAAAACTACAACTACGATATGATCCAGCAATCCCAGCACTGGGTTTATATTCAAGGGAAATGACTCTGTTGAAAAGATGTCTTCATGCCTATGCTTATTGCAGCACTATTCACAATAGCCAAGAAATGGCAACAAGTTAACTATTCCATTTCCTGATGAATGGATAAAGAAATGTGGAACTCATATTATTAAGCTATAAAAAGAACGACATCTTGTCAGTTGCAACAACATAGATGGAACTGGAAGTCATAATGATAAATGTAATAAGCCAAGCACAGAATGAAAAATATTACATACTCTCACTCATATGTGGGACACAAAAACATTGATTTCCTAGAAGTTAAGATTATAATAAGAGAGGTTACCAGAGATCAGGGAACAGAGAGATGGGTAAAGGTTGTTTATGATATTAAGCTATAGTTAAGAGGAACTAAGAAGCTCTGAGTTTATATTGCACAGTAGGGGGGCTATAGAAAATGTTTTTTCTCTAAAAAAAAATTGGAAGAAGAATCTTGAACATTTTTGCCATATGGAAACATTAAATATTTGAAGGGATAGATATGCTTATCCTGATTGGATATGCCAAAGTATACACATACATAGAAACAGAACATTATACCCCATAAAAATATACAACATTTTTATATCTGTTAAGATAAAATGAAATCAAAAGCAAAGTAAGTTAAGTTCCATGAAATCAGGCAATCCAAAAGACAACTTGGAATATGGTAGGCATTCTTAAACTAATTGTTAAATAAATAACAAGATCTTATTTTTGTAAAAACTGTAGGGAAATAGAATGCTGTTTATTGTTCTGTATATTGTATAATTTTTTTTGAAATAAAATGTTTAATCAGCAGTACTTAAACTAAAATAAATGTTTAATGTTAAAAGTATATATCTTGGGAGGAGGGCAAGATGGTAGAATAAGAAGGGAGCACATTGACAGTCCAGGAAAAGACAGTTTAATATAAGTGGAGATACTGCAGTTTCACAGAAGAGTTAGGGAAGAAACAGCAGAGGAAACACTTCCAGAATTTCTGGTTCACGGTGGACCTACGTGGAGGGCACGGGCACCCACAGCTCAGGACCCCAGCCACAGAATCTACACACCAGCGCTAGAAAGGGAGCTGTGCAGAATCACTTCCCTTCTGAATCAAAAAAAAGAGAGAGAGAGATTTACCATGCCTAACCTGAGTGTGTCACCTTTGGCATACCATTAACCCTGAAGAACCAAATAGAGCTCTCTGGCCACACACATCACAAGCCTCTAAGCATCCATGAAAAGCAGACAGTCCACTAAATACAGTCATAGTATAACAAGAAAAAACACCACAGTGAGGGAAGAAGAAACCAAAGAATATCTCCACAATGCCAAGCAACAAAGACAGAAACTGAGGGAACAAGAACAAGGAAGACAGTATGACGCTCCCAAATGAATGAGACACCCCAATCAAAGACTTTGAAGATGATGAGATAGAAGAAATGCAAGATACGGATTTGAAAATATTTATGATAAGAACATTTAAAAGTTTTCTAAAACAAATTCTTGAACTCCAAAAATCCTTACTGGACAGGATAGAAAATCTCTGTCATGAAAATGAAATCTTAAAGAGGAATCAAAATGAAATGCAGTAACTGGTAGAACATGAAAGTGTGATAGTGAAGAGAAATCAAAATGAAATGAAGAATTCAATAGATCAAAGGAAAACACATTAGAGAGCCTTAAAAACAGAGTCAGTGAAGCAGAAGGGAGAATATCGGACTTAGAAAACAGAGCACAGGAAAGTATACAGTCATACCAAATAAAAGAAAAGGAAATTAGAAATCTAAAAAATATTGTTTGAAATCTACAGGATACTATTAAAAAAAACAACATTTGGGTTCTAGGAGTTCCTGAAGGCATGGAGAGAAAGGATTAGAAGGCCTTTTAGTGAGATACTAGCAGAGAACTTCCTGGGTTTAGAGGACAGAGACATTCTAGTACAGGAACCCCTAGTAAACATGACCAAAAGAGATCATCACCACAAAACATTGTCATCAAACTCACCACAGTGAAACAGAAAGAAAAGATTCTAAAATGTGCAAGACAGAAATGTCAAATTACTCTCAGAGCATCCCCAATTAGACTCACAGCTGACTTCTCATCAGAAACCCTACAAGCTAGGAGAGAATGGCGAGATATAACCCAAGTACTAAGAGAGAAAAACTGCCATCCCAGAATATTATATCCTGCAAAGCTCTCATTTGTGAATGAAGGTGAAATAAAGACCTTTCATAGCAAACAGAAATGGAAAGAATTTGTCACCACTCATCCAGCCCTGCAAAAGATGCTTAAAGATGTGTTACACACAGAAACACAGAAACACGGCCATCAATATAAAAGAAGGCAAAAAGATCACAGGAAGCTCAAAGCACAGATTAGAAAATATCTTTGGGAAAATGGCAGGGCAAAGTTACTACTTATCAATAGTCAGATTGAACGTTATTGGCCTCAATTCTCCAGTTAAAAGACACAAACTGGCTGAATGGATTAAGGAACAAAACCCATCTATTTGCTGCTTACAAAAAACACATCTTTCCAACAAAGATGCATGCAGACTGAAAGTGAAAGGCTGGAAAAAGATATTCCATGCCAACAGAAACCAAAAAAGAGCTGGTGTGGCCATCTTAATATCAGACAAAATAAACTTTAACACAAAAACTGTTAAAAGAGACAAAGAAGGGCATATATAAAGATTAAGGGAACAATTCAACAGGAAGATGTAACTATTATAAATGTATATACACCTAATTACAGGGCACCTGTTTATTTAAAAGATATGTTAAGGGACTTAAAGGGAGACTTAGACTCCAATACAAATGGACTTCAATACTCCACTCTCAGAAATAGACAGATCAACTGGACAGATCAACAAGAAAACAGCAGATTTAACTGACACTATAGCCAAAATGGATCTAACAGATATCTACAGAACTTTTCATCCTACACTTAAAGAATTCACTTTCTTCTCAGCAGTACATGGAACCTACTCTAGGATTGACCACATACTAGGCCATAAAGTAAGTCTCAGCAAATTCAAAAGAGTTAGAACCATAGGATGCAGCTTCTCAGAACACAGTGAAATGAAGCTGGTAATTAGCAACTCAGGAATCCCTAGAGCATATGCAAGCACATGGAGATTGAACAACATGCTCCTGAATGAACACTGGGTCATAGAAGAAATTAAAAGAGAAATCAAAAACTTTCTGGAAGTAAATGAGGATAACAGCACAACACATTAAAACTTATGGGATACAGCAAAATCAGTGTTAAGAGGAAAGTTTATAGCAATAGGAGCCTACATCAAGAAATTGGAAAGGTACCAAATAAATGAGCTTCCAATGCATCTCAAGGATCTAGAAAATCTGCAGAAAACCAGACCCAAATCTAGTAGGAGAAGAGATATAATTAAAATCAGAGAAGAAATCAACAGGATTGAATAAAAGAAATTACAAAAAAATCAGCCAAATAAGGAGCTGTTTTTTTGAAAAAATAAAAAAAATTGACACACCATTGGCCCAACTAACTAAAAAAAGAAAAGACCCAAATCAATAAAATCAGAGATGAAAAAGGAAATGTAACAATAGACACCACAGAATAAAAAAGAATCATCAGAAATTACTACAAGGACTTGTATGCCAGCAAACAGGGAAATCTATCAGAAATGGATAGATTCCTGGACACATACAACCTGCGTAAATTGAACCATGAAGACATAGAATATCTAAACAGACCCATAACTGAGTCAGAAATTGAAACAGTAATAAAGGCCCTCCAAAAAAGAAAAGCCCAGGACCAGATGGATTCACTGCTGAATTCTACCACATATTTAAAGAAGAACTAAGTCCAATTCTTGTCAAACTATTCAGAACAATTCCCAAATTCTTTCTATGAAGCCAGCATCACCTTAATTCTTAAGCTGGAAAAAGATGCAGCATTGAAGGAAAATTACAGACCAATATCCCCAATGAACATAGATGCAAAAATCCTCAATAAAATTCTGGCCAATAGAATGCAACAACACATCAGAAAAATCATCCACCCAGATCAAGTGGGATTTATCCCTGGTATGCAGGGATGGTTCAATGTTTGCAAATCAATCAATGTGATACACCACATTAACAAACTGCAGAAGAAAAACCATATGATTATCTCAATAGACACAGAGAAAGCATTTAATAAAATACAACACCCTTTCATGATGAAAACTCTAAGCAAACTAGGTATGGAAGGAGCATTCCTCAATACAATCAAAGCAGTTTATGAAAAACCCATGGATGGCCAGCATCCTATTGAATGGGGAAAAGTTGGAAGTATTTCCACTGAGATCTGGTACCAGACAGGGATGCCCACTCTCACCACTGCTATTCAATATAGTTCTGGAAGTTTTAGCCAGAGCTATTCGGCAAGAAAAAGAAATTAAAGGGATGCAAATTGGGAAGGAAGAACTCAAACTATCCCTCTTTGCAGATGATATGATTCTTTATTTAGGGGGATCTAAAGAATTCTACTAAGAGACAATTGGAACTCATAGAAGAGTTCGGCAAAGTAGCAGGATATAAAATCAATGCACAAAAATCAACAGCCTTTGTATACACAGGCCATGTGATGGATGAGAAAAAACTTCTAAGATCAATCCCATTGACAATAGCCACAAAAACAATCAAATACCTTGTAATAAACAACCAAGGACATTAAAAATCTCTACAATGAGAATTACTAAATCTTAAAGAAAGAAATAGAAGGAGACACCAAAAAATGGAAAAATTTCCCATGCTCATGGATTGCAAGAATCAACATCATCAAAATGTCTATTCTCCCAAAAGCAATATACAGATTCAATGCGATACCAATCAAAATACCAAAAGCATTCTTCTCAGATCTGGAAAAAATGATGCTGGAATTCATATGGAGACACAGGACACCTCAAATAGCTAAAGCAATCTTGTACAACAAAAAGCCAGAGGCATCACAATACCAGATTTCAGGACATACTACAGGGCAGTTGTTATCAAAACAGCATGGTACTAGTACAGATACAGATGGATAGCCCAATGCAACAGAATAGAAACACCAAAAATCAATCCAAATATCTACAGCCAACTTATACTTGATCAAGGATCCAAAATCAATCCCTGGAGTAAGGACAGTCTATTCAATAAATGGTGCTTGGAAAACCGGATTTCCACATGCAGATGCATGAAGCAAGACCCTTACCTTTCACCTTACACAAAAATCCACTCAACATGGATTAAAGACTTAAATCTATGACCCGAAACCATCAAATTATTAGCGAACATTGCAGAAACCCTGCAAGATATAGGTACTGGCAAAGACTTCCTGGAAAAGACCCTGGAAGCACAGGCGGTCAAATCCAAAATTAACATTTGGTATTGCATCAAATTGAGAAGTTTCTGTACTGCAAAAGAAACAGGGAAGTGAAGAGGCAACTGACAGAATGGGAAAAAAATATTTGCAAGCTATGCAACAGATAAAGGATTAATAACCAGAATCTAAAAAGAGATCAAGAAACTCCAAAACAACAAAACAAACAACCCACTTAAGAGATGGGCCAAGGACATCAATAGACATTTTTCAAAAGAGGAAATCCAAATGGCCAACAGACAATGAAAAAATGTTCAAGATCACTAGCAATCAGGGAAATGCAAATCAAAACCACAATGAGGTTTTACCTCACCCCGTCAGAATGGCTCACATACAGAAATTTACCAACAACAGATGCAGGCGAAGATGTGGGGAAAAAGGGACACTAACTCACTGTTGGTGGGAAAGGAAACTGGTAAAGCCACTGTGGAAGTCAGTCTGGAGATTCCTCAGAAACCTGAATATAACCCTACTATACAACCCAGCCATCTTACTCCTTGGAATTTACCCAAAGGAAATTAAATTGGCAAACGAAAAAGCTGTCTGCACCTTAATGTTTACTGCAGCTCAATTCACAACAGCTAAGACCTGGAATCAACCCAAATGTCCATCAATAGTAGACTGGATAAAGAAATCATGGACATGTACTCTATAGAATACAATATAGCAGTAAAAAACAATGAAATCTGGTCATTTGCAACAAGATGGAGCAATCTGGAAAACATCATGCTGAGTGAAATAAGCCAGTCCCAGAGGGACAAATATCATATGTTCTCCCTGATTGGTGACAACTAACCGAGCACCAAAGGGGAATCCTGTTGAAGTGAAATGGAAACTATGAGAAACAGTGACTTGATCAGCCCTTTTCCTGACTATTGATGTACAAGTTAATACTTTATCCCTTTTAGTATCTTTTTTTTTTTTTGCTCTATTTAATACTACTGGTTGAACTCTGTAATTAACACACAGTTATTCTTAGGTGTTTAAATTTAACTGAAAAGTGATCCCTGTTAAATGTAAGAGTGGGAATAAGAGAGGGAGGAGATGTACAATTTGGGACATGCACAATCAGACTTGCCCCAAATGGTAGAGTTAGAAATGTGCCAGGGGATTCCAATTCAAATCCCATCAAGGTGGCATGTACCAATGCCATCTCACTAGTCCAAGTGATCAATTTCAGTTCACAATTGATCATAATGATAGTCTAAGAGTCAAAGGGATCACATAAACAAGACTAGTGTCTGCTAACACTAACTGATAGAATCAAAAAGGGAGAGAATGATACAACATGGGAAGCGGGATACACAGCAGACTCATAGAATGGCAGATGTCCTAAACAGCAATCTGGCCTCAGAATCAGCCCTTAAAGCATTCTGAACTGGTTGAAGAGCCCATGAGAGTATTTTACACATGGAAAGCCAAGACACCCTGGAAAAAAAAAAAGAGGACCTAAATGAAAGATCTCTGTGAGTGAGATCCTAACAGAAAGAATGGGCCATCAAAGAAGGAGGTACCTCTCTCTGAAGGGAGGAGTGAACCTCCACTTTGACTATGACCTTTTCTAAATAAGATTGAAGTTGGCGAACTCAAAAGGCTTCCATAGCCTTGGCAACCCATGACAAGGGCCTAGGGAGATTACTGATGCCATAAACAAGAGTGTCAATTTGTTAAGTCAACAACAGGAGTCACTGTGCACCTACTCCTCATGTAGGATCTCTGTCCTTAATGTGTTGTCCAATGTGAATTAATGCTATAACTAGTACTCAGACAGTATTTTACACTTTATGTTCTATGTGGGTGCAAACTGTTGAAATCTTTACTTAATATATACTAAATTGATCTTCTGTATATAAAGATAATTGAAAATGAATCTTGATGCGAATGGAATGGGAGAGGGAGCAGGAATTGGGAGGGTTGTGGGCGGGAGGGAAGTTATGGGGGGCAAAAATCCATTGTAATCTATAAGGTGTACTTTGGAATTTTATATTTGCTAAATAAAAGTTTAAAAAAAGGAACAAAAGTATGTATTTTGTGTATACTTGTTCTGACATACTCTAGCTTAACTAATCTAAGACATGCTTCTGGAATCTTTAAAATAAAGATAATAAAATACAAATAAAGCATTTTATGAGTATAAACAGCATGAAAATAACAATTAAATAACTGCTTAATGCATTTTATATAGTTGGTTAATGGTGGCAGGGTATTATTTTTCACACTACTAACTTCCAATGTAACCTGACACCCTATGTTGACTTGTTTCATTCAAATTTTTCCAAGGTAGAACTTTACCCAAGCTTGATACAACCAATGATGACATAACCTAATTAAAATAACTCACATTCAACATAACTGATTATTAACAAGTTTGCTTTTTAAGAATGGAGGAAAGAAAGTGGGGAAACCACACAACAAAATACATTCAGTGAATCAAAGGTTAAACAATGGGTTAACAAAGGTTAAACATAAATATTTTAAAAAGAAAAATATTAAAAAAAAACATAAGCAATGCCATCAACTGAAGACTAGATAAAGAAATTATGGGTATGTACACCATGGAATACTACATAGCAATTAAAAAATTAAATCTAGTCATTTGCAACAAAATGGATGAATCTGGAAAACATCATACTTAGAGAAATAAGCCAGTCCCAAAGGGACAAATGCCATATGTTCTCCCTGATCTGTGATAACTAATAGAGCACCTAAGAGGAAATCTGTGGAAGTGAAATTGACACTTTGAGATGCAATGGTTTGAACAGCCCTCATCTTGAATGCTGAAGAACATTTTTTTTTCTCTTCTTCATACTATTTGTTGAACTCTTTACTTAACATACAGTTAATCAGATGTGTACAAAGTTAACCGAAAATAGATCTCAGTAAAAAATAAGAATGGGAATAAGTGAGGGAGGAGGAAATTTGTAAAGCAGTATGGTTCTTCATACATTCCTATGGACTTATTTCTAAGGGTACAGTTTAAAAACTTGTCATGGGACCCCAAATCCCATTAACCTTGGTGGTAAAAATGCCATCTTAAGTGTCAAAGTGACCATACTACGTGTTAAAGTGATCATATAGATAGTATTAAGTGTTTAATGGATCATATAAATAAGATCAAATGTCTGGTAATAACAATAGATAGAATTAAAAAGGAGAGAATGTTCCAAAATGGGAAGCAGTCCACACAGCTGACTCATAGAATGAAAATTGCTTTAAATAGCACTCTGACCTCAGAATCAGCCATTATGGCATTCTGGTCCTGCTGAAAAGGCCATGGGAGCATTTCAGGCATGGAAAGCCAAACACTGTGGCAAAAAAATGTCTTACATGAAGGATCTCTGTGAGAGAGAGGAAAGAAGAGGCCATCAAAGAAGGATGTACTTTTCTCTGAAGGGAGGAGAACTTCCATTTTGCTTATGGTCTTGTCTACATACTTAAAGAGATTGTGGATTCAAAAGGCTTCCATATCCTAGGCAGCCCATGTCAAGAGCCTTGGGTGATCACTGATGTCATACATAAGAGTGTTAATTGTTAAATTAGCAACAGGAGTCAATGTGCACCTACTCCTCATGCAGGACCTCTGTCCTCAATAAGTTGTACTATGAGAATTAGCTGTAAAATCTGTTCTCAAATAGTTTTTGTTTGTGTATGTGTGTATGCAAATTATTAAAATCTTTACTTAGTATAAAGTTGGTTTTCTGTGTAAAAAGTTAATTGAGAATGAATCTTAATGGAGAATGGAACTGGGAATGGAAGAGGGAGGAGGAGGTGGAATAGGAATACGGGTGGCAGGGCGGGTATGGTGGGAAGAATCACTATTTTCCTAAAGTTGTACTCATTAAATAAAAGGTTTCTTTGGGGAAAAATAGACAAGGTTAATTTGAACACCAGATATGTGAAAAGACTTTTAAAGCTTAACCAAAATTGGATAAATAATAAGGAAAACAATAAATCTGATTACACAATAATGGAAAACTATGTTAATACTGAAAAAAAATTCACAAAAACAATTAGGACTAAATTTTTTCAAAAAAGATGGCAAATACATATGTAAAAATTATTTTAATTGTTCTATATATCTGTTATGAAACATAAACATATAATTCACTGCCTCCCCAAGTTCATTCTGACATTTGATTTTTTAAAGATATTAGTAAATATCTTATTTACAAGGCTTTAGCCATGTATTTCATTTTGTTGTTTTTGTTGTTTGTTTTTTAATTTTTTAATTTTAATTTTTGGCTTTTTATAGATTCGGTGTGATTTGTGGATACAATTCCAAGAACACAATGGTATTCCATTTCTTCTCTCCCGTCTTCTCTTTCCCTCTCTCCCTCCCAGTAAATATTTTTAATATTAAAATAATGCTATGAACTATGTTTCCAATAAAATTAGTCAATATGTCAAAAATGAAAATAGTTAATGTACCCTTATCAATAAAAGATATGTATATTTATCCTTCTGATAAACAAATTGGCAGTGTGTGTTAATATTACAAGTAGCCATGAAATATGATTATACAATTTCACCTCTAGGAATTTATTCATACTATCATCTTTTTTAAGGTTTTTATTTAATTAATACAAATTTCATATGTACAGCTTTTAGGGATATAGTGTTTCTTCCCCCCATTCCCTCCCTCCCACCCCCACTCCCATTCCACCTTCTACTTCCTCTCCCATTGCATTTTCCATTAAGATTTGTTTTTAATTGACCTTATATACAGAAGACAGTTCTATACTAAGTAGAGATTTCAACTATTTGCACCCGCACAGATACACAAAGTATAAAGTACAGTTTGAATATAAGTGTTACTGTTGATTCTCATAATACACCTTATTATGGATAGAGGTCCAACATGGGGACCAAGTGCACAGTGACTCCTATTGTTGATTAAACAACTGACACTCTTATTTATGATGTCATCATACTATTGTTTTAAGATGCTAAGAGGCTTACAAAAAATTGTCCTATGAGGTATCATTCGTCATAGTGAAAACAGTTATAAGTTTTATCCACTAGTGGGGTGGTACAATAATATTACAAACTCACACTGTGAATAAATATTTTATACCATAATGTTAAGGAAAGAAAAAGGCTGCAATTTTGAATGCACAGTAGAATTCAAATGTCTGTTCTAAATTCAAAGATCTTTTATTTATAATAAAAGATAGTTATAATATATTTATAATAATAGTAAGTAAACATCAGAGCTTTTAATTCTTTAGTAAAAGGCGAAAGATTTATACGATCTGAAGAGAAACCAGAGTATAGCTTTTACATTCTTTATAATTTTTTTTTTATTATCCAAGTTTCAGTAGGTTTAGGAAGCATAATGTTTTCTGAATGTTACCTATCCTATTTCTATCTACTCTCCTGTTGTGCCTGACACTGAACAAACAGAATTTCAAATACTATTCTGCTAGTATCAGCCCAGTAAGGGGAAAAATGCTATATGCCAATTATATTATTGTTTGTATGTTGCCTAAATCTGTTAACAATCTGTATACACATATGTTTCTAACTTTACTCATAAGCTTTCTCTTTGTGAGCCTGGAAGAAGGAACTCTTCATTCTATTTTAACTCCCAGCCTCTAACACAGAACCAGCACTCAGATATTCACAAGACTCTATGAAATTTAATGGGTATGCAGATATGAAATGTCAGGCGTTACAGCAGCATATAACAAATATTTCAAGGGTGAGGAAAATCCACCTGCATGACAACAACCTGTTGCTGAGTATTCCACCCACAATGAAGACCCTGGTGATGAAGGATGGAGGAGTGCTACACACTTAAGAATCCTGTTGGGAGAAGCAGAACCTCTTTCTACTCTGGTGTCTGCCCAGTGCCGTCTACCGACATGATCTCTCACGGCAGCTGGGAGAGGAAAAATATTAACTGGGCACATTTCCATTATTACATTGTGGATAATGAGGGTGGAATTGAGATCAGAAACAATAAATTGATCACTTACAGAGTAAACAGTTTCAGCTACCTAGCTCCCATATGCATTCTTATACATGTATCTGTACTTTATCAGAACAAAAATCTGCTTTTTCACTTAATAGGATAAAACTGTTCTTTTCAAAAATGAAGACATTCACACCTGCTTCTCAACATGAGGAACAGTGAAGTCCCAACAGTTATTATATCCTTCACTGACTTCAATGAATAATGCTCAATTCCATCACAACTCTATAACTAAAGACTAAATGTCAAGTTAACCTCATTTATGTAAGAGTTCTTCAACAAATTAATCGAAACCACAAATTATGGAAACCCACAGAGTTCAAAGAAATTTGCCAAAGTATAAAATTATTTTCTAATTCAACTTTCCCAAACTTTTTAAAGCTTGTGATTATAAAGAAAATAGAAAGTATGTCATTGTAAAATGTGAAAGGAAACAAGAAAAGAAGGAGGGAGGGTAGGAAGAAGGGAGGGTGGGAAGGAGGGAGGGAAGGAGGAACAGTAGGGAGAGAAGTATCATTATACTCTTAAAACTTCCCATAAAAATCATGAAATTTCTTCCCTTTTTATAAATTTTTAAAATAAAACAGGTCAAAATGATCAGACTAAATGAAAAAAAAAGATATGAGGGACAAATAAATGTGTTGGGACTGGTGCTATGGCATAGTGGGTGAGGCAGCCACCTGTAGTGCTGGCATCCCATATATGTGCCAATTTGAGTCCCAGCTGCTTCACTTCCAATCCAGCTCTCTGCTAGTGTACCTGGGAAAACAGCACGGGATGGCCCAAGCCCTTGGGCCCCTGCACCCACTTGGGAGGCCCAGAAGAATCTCCAGGCTCCTGGTTTCAGATTGGCCCAGCTCCGGCCATTGCAGCCAATTGGGGAGTGAACCATGGGATGGAAGACCTCTCTATCTCTGTCTCTACCTCTCCCATCTGTAACTGTGCCTTTCAAATAAATAAGATTTTTTTAAAAGAATAAGTTTGTTAGCATATACTTATAAACACACACACACACACACATATATATATAACAAGCAAAAAGAAATTATACAAAGCTACTATGTAATGTATATCGCTTCATGATTGTTCTATTTACCAGTTACACTGTCCTTAGTCAGAATCTCATCTGGTCACAATTTTTTCTGGTAGAGTAAAGCAAATCTTCTGTCCTAAAAGTCGATGTTCTCAATCATGGTATCATTTCGCTAGTTCAGTTGGTTTTTATTCTGTATTTTCCCAATAGCCATTACCACTGGACATGAAAGTAATAAGATACACCTTAAAGTGTTAGCTGGGCTTCAGATTTAGCCCCATTTGCCCCTGCTGTTTAACCACAGTGAAATTTCCCTTTGGTAATTATTATAAATCACTCCACCAAATGAAATAATGTTCTTTTTCATTTGTTTTATGTGGGTTTTTGTTGTTGTTGTTCTTCTTTTTGTTTTGTTTTGTTTTTGCCTGTGAGTTCACTGTTAGAGAGAGCCCAAATTGGCCAGGGTGAAGGCTGACCTCCAATTCAGTGGAACAAATATATTCCCTAGTTGAAGCATGCCCCACCTTAAATATTAAGATTTTCATCGCAACAGAATTCAAGGTTGCTAAGATAGAATAAATAGCACTCTGCAAGGGAATTACTAAACACACCAGTGACAAAAGTCACTCTCATTTCCATTCTTTGATTACCAGGTCTGTCTTCTAGCAATGGCAGAGCTGTCATCATTTAATTGTCGCTGGTATGTCAGAATCTCCTCCTTTCAGAATGTCATCTCCCGAATGGTCTTGGAACTGAGTCTTTAGTAACTGATTCTACATTTTTGTTCACTCATATCTTCAGATGAATGGAACATTAGAAAAGACCAGCTAATTCCATGGGTTGAGCCTCACTGCATCTCCTCTGCTCTGAAGTCAGTTCTTTGACCAGAACAATGCTGTAAAAAGTGGCAAGACAGTGCATAATGTGTTCTCTGGGTCTTCAGATGGTGGAACTCTCAAAGATATTAGAGTCAAGGGATGCAAACCCATATCCAGAGTATTCAACTGTTACAATTAGAGCTAATCTGAGGTTACCTAATGATGGTTTCCCGATGTTATAACCTGTCCTCAAATGACTGATGGTTCTGCATTAGAAAGTATTTATCTTTGCTACTGATTACAGACTCAGGAGGCCATGTCTGCTAAGAGAATTCTTATGTTTCTAAGCCACATATAGGCTGTCTCGACCACAATCATGGTGTTATTCATGAGCCCATTGGCAAACTACTGGAGAACACATTGAAAGAGTTTGAGTGACATCCACAGAACATGGATCCATGCACCTGCCTATTAAGATCTTCCTGTGCAGTTGAAGAACGTTGACCAGCCTTCACATGATGACAAGTATCTTTTGATCTGTGCTCATTCTGAGTGATCCTTCTGTCTCTTTCCCAGACTTCCTTGTTGCTGATTATCCATTATTTCTTTCAAGCACTTCTTTATTCAGCCAAGATCTTATTAATTGTTTATAAATCAATATAAATCGTTACTTATAAGTATCATTCCCATAATGCAAAGCGTAATTAAACGGCTAAAAATTTTGTCCACTGGGAGGAATTTCACTCTGTCCCTCAGGGTCCACAATTGAGTGTGTCTGTAGCATTATTTCTATTTTCTTTTAACACACAAATTGCTTATAATTTTTAATTTACCTAAACTTATTCTCTTATATGCTGTTTATTTTACAGTATATACCGATGAGCAGATCCAACTGTATGGACCAGGCATGTGATACTACACTGAGTTCATGATGGAAAGCTTAGATTACATGGTCATCTTATGTTCCATGGAAAGAATGCAATCTCTCCAAAGCCTCAGGGTAGGAAAGTAGATTTTCTCAATAAACTGATACAGAAGAAAGATTTCCTCCAAACTCCTAACCTCTATAATGTGATTCTCCTGCTGATATTTCCCAGTGACTACATACAGAATCTTCATTTGCTACAACTATTTGAAATAAACAGTTATAATTAGACCTACTAGATCAGAAGGCCTAAATTAGAGTGTTGCCTTTATTAAAGCTTGAATTAGCTGTACATATTTATGGCTCCCTCTACCTGGTTGAATAAACCCATAAAATCCAGGCTCTCTACTAAATTTGACTCTATCAGCCTGCGCTAATCCACTGATATAATCCCCTATTCCCTTGTCTTATACTCCTTCACATGTTCCGCAGACTTCTCACAAAGTATTTTATTTTTGCTTTTTTTTTTTTTTTGACAGGCAGAGTGGACAGTGAGAGAGAGAGAGACAGAGAGAAAGGTCTTCCTTTGCCGTTGGTTCACCCTCTAATGGCCACCACGGCCACTGCGCTGCAGCCAGCGCACCGCGCTGATCCGAAGCATGGAGTCAGGTACCTCTCCTGGTCTCCCAGCGGGTACAGGGCCCAAGGACATTGGGCCATCCTCCACTGCACTCCTGGGCCATAGCAGAGAGCTGGCCTGGAAGAGGGGCAACCGGGACAGAATCCGGCGCCCCAACCAGGACTAGAACCCGGTGTACCGGCGCTGCAGGCAGAGGATTAGCCTAGTGAGCCGCAGTGCCAGCCCCTCACAAAGTATTTTATTAATATCTCTGACTCTAAGAATATGTGAGCAACTTTTTCCAGGTTAGCATTATCTGCTTCTCTAGAATGTGCTAACATTTTATTCTACTTGTGGGTATAGTGGCAACAGGGGCACATTGTAAGTCTCAAAGACCATGAGCTTTCTTCTTATAGACCTCTGCAGCAAGGGAAGTTATATATCAAATGGTTTCCAAGTTAAGCAAAAGGATATTTTTACTACAAAGGTAGTACAAGGTAATTCCATTGAAAAAGGTATTAAAGAGTAATATAGGAATCAGGATTGTCCAGTTTCATGTGGATCCAGCCTTACGCCTTATTCCATTCGGTGTCTAACTTTCACATGGAAAATTAGGCAAGACAATGAATTCAACTACTATTATAATATACAAATAACTTTTGTGTCCGATTTTCATAAACAACTCTGTGACTATAAGAAATTAAAGAGATTCTTCTCATGGCTTTTATGGAAACTTTCTGGTATTTCAGGTTATGACTTTAACTTGAATTTAAGTGAATTGACTTTGTTAGTTCTATTTTTGTCAGCAATCAGGAACACTAAAAAGATCCATATTCTACCATAGTCCTAATAGACATAATTACTGTCAGAATAGTCATAATTATCACCTTAGCCAAGAACAGAAAAGCATTTTTATATCTTTACTTTCTGTTGATAAGTAAAATTGTCCATATGAAGCCTCAAAGTACTGTTTCCAAGTTGAGTTTTGATTTTGTGTAAATTTTATATTTTGGTAGGCTCTAAATTAACTTAGGATGATAAGGATGTCTTTGGTGCTTTCACATATTTATATATCATTTTAATTTACCATTTTAACAACTTTTTATTTATTATGTTTATATTATTTAAAAAGCAAAAACAGAGAGAGAGAGAGAGAGAGCGGGATAGAAAAAGAGAAATATCTTCCACCTACTAGATTACAATAGCCAGGAATTCGTTAAGCCAAAGCCAGGGGCCTGTAACCCAACCCAGGTCTCCCACATGGGTGGTAGGGCCCAAGTACTGCTGCCTCCAAGGGTTTGTGTTAGCAGGAAATTTAATAGGAAGCAGGAGAGCCATAATTTTAATCCAAGCTCTTTAATATGGATTATGGGTATCCAAGCAGCATCTTTAACCACTGTACCAACTTAATACTAGTAGAGTCTGTTAGTTATAATTTCAACACTCCATATTGCATTTTCTTTTTTTTTTTTTTGACAGTGTTAGACAGTGAGAGAGAGACAGAGAAAAAGGTCTTCCTTGTGCCATTGGTTCACCCCCCAAATGGCTGCTATTGCCAGTGCGCTGTGCCAATCTGAAGCCAGGAGCCAAGTGCTGCTTCCTGGTCTCCCATGCAGGTGCAGGGCCCAAGGATTTGGGCCATCCTCCACTGCCCTCCCAGGCCACAGCAGAGAGCTGGACTGGAAGAGGAGCAACCGGGACAGAATCTGGCGCCCCAACCAGGACTGGAACCTGGGGTGCCGACACCGCAGATGGAGGATTAGCCAAGTGAGCCGCAGTGCCAGCCCATATTGTACTTTCAAAACATGAGTTTCATAGGACATGGATTCCAATGGTTATTGTAATATTTGTAGTTAAAAATCAGAGACCTGAAAGCCATTCAGCACATCCAGAACTTTGGGAAAGCACTTCTTCCAAATTTTGAATAGGAAAGAAAGGAATTGTTTAATAAAATACCCCAGATGTCCTTGCTTCCTGTTCTTGGGAATTATTTTATCATCCTGCAAATATGCATGTGTTGTTCTCTATTCCTGTTTATCTAATAAGGCAGGGAAATCAGCTTTATCCTGGCCTTAGCATAGTCAACAGAGAGAATATTTATTTTCTTCCTTTAACTGTCTAAGTGAAAACAAAAGTATTTATTTCCACTTGACAGAGAGAAATTGGGGCACAAGATGAAGGTGAGAAATTGTTACCAGCTTGAAGACAAATATATCTGCTTTCACTCATCTTTTCATTGAAGTAAAGACCAACAGGAAGAAAATTACTACAGTTCTATCTGGGCTATAGAGGAAGTGGAATCATTAATAACAAGGCAATCCAGCAAGAGACTCTGCTGTAAACCCGACTCCTGGGAAGCGCCATGGGAAGTAGAAAAGTATTAGAATTAAGAGAAGCATTTTCTTTACATCTGTTTTTAAGGTATTTCTAAAACACTCGATTTCAGTTTCATCTTACAACAACAAAAATAAAGCTCTTAAATGTTATCCCTTCTAAAATAACATACTCCTGTGCTGACACAAGTATTCATGAAATGTCTCTCTTTTCCTCCGTAGCATTTCCTTTTTAGGATGTAGATAAAAAAAAACCTTCAAAAATGTTTGAACTCCCCTACCTTCCTACATCCAAAGTAAAAGACTGACTAATCTATGGTGCTGCTAACCTTGAATCAAAAGATCTTCAAAAGGAAAAAGAAACCAAGTGGCATCTCTTTACTCAAAACTGTCATAGTTGGAATAACTATGTAACTTGGGACTCACAGAAAAGATGGAACATAATGAAAAATAATGTCAGTTGTGAAAATCTGAACATTTTGAACATATCCAATCTTTATGACTGTTATTTGTCATGTAGTCATAAAACATCATTTAATTAGTTTTTTTTGCATTTAAATTCATCTCTCTCTACTAAAGAAGAGAATTATTCCATCCCAGTATCATTTTCAAATCGTACAGATGAGAAAATAAAAAGGCTGGGCAACATCATATAGAGAAATGAATGTAACCAAAGATCAAGTAGAGTTTCAGGTTTTTTTGGCTGACATGGGTACTAATATAATTTAAAAACAGAATCTCTAAAGAGGTTCTAACATCTAAGAGAGCAGAAAACATTAGCCATGAATATACATGCATTTTGTTTGTACAGAAGATTTTTAGGAAAATAAAATATTTTGATAGAATTAGATTTACTCTAAAATACTGATTTTTTTAAGGTAATAAAAATGAGGGGGGCTGGCGCCGCGGCTCAATAGGCTAATCCTTCACCTGCAGCGCCGGCACACTGAGTTCTAGTCCCGGTCGAGGCACCGGATTCTGTCCCAGTTGCCCCTCTTCCAGGCCAGCTCTCTGCTATGGCCCGGGAGTGCAGTGGAGGATGGCCCAGGTCCTTAGCCCTGCACCCCATGGGAGACCAGGAGAAGTACCTGGCTCCTGCCCTTGGTTCAGCACAGTGTGCCAGCCACAGCGCTCTGGCTGCGGTGGCCATTGAGGGTGAACCAACGGCAAAAGGAAGACCTTTCTCTCTATCTCTCTCTCTCAAACTGTCCACCTTGCCTGTCAAAAGATAAAAAAAAAATTCCTCAAGGGCCCACTGCATGACTGAACCTCACAGAGATATCTTCTGCATCCATGAGCCTGTCTCTCACTATCAGCCACAGAAGACTTCTCACCTGGATTGTTGAATTTCCTCACACTAGGAGACTGGCAACTCCAAAGATTGCCTCACTGGTATTATCTTTCAAAGTGTCTTTCATTCTGCTTCTATTTTTTTTCTGATACCTCTATATTTCCCCCTCTTTTTTTAATCATATAAAAAGTATCTTTATGGATGTGTTGTCACTAAAAATAAGGAAATAGGGAACTCCAAAACTTTTTTGTACACTAACACAGTGATTAAGCTAGCAGAAATTGTCAGAATTAAATCTGGGGGGACTCTGAAACCTATTAATCTTTTTTTAAACTTTTATTTAATAAATATAAATTTCCAAAGTACAGCTTTTGGATTATAGTGGTTTTTTCCCCCATAGCCTCCCTCCCACTTTCAAACATCTCATATCCTACTCCCTCTCACATGCCATTCGCATCAAGATTCATTTTCAATTCTCTTCATATACAGAAGATCAATTTAGTATATAATAAGTAAAGATTTCAACAGTTTGCACCTACACAGAACATAAAGTGTAAAATACTGTTTGAGTACTTGTTATACCATTAATTCACATTGTACAATACATTAAGGACAGAGATCCTACATGAGGAGTAAGTGCACAGTGACTCTTATTGTTGATTTAACAATTGACACTCTTGTTTATGGCATCAGTAATCTCCCTAGGCTCTTGTCATGAGTTGCCAAGGCTATGGAAGCCTTTTGATTCACCAACTCCAACCTTATTTAGACAAGGTTATAGTCAAACTGGAAGTATTCTCCTCCCTTCAGAGGAAGGTACCTCCTTCTTTGATGGCCCGTTCTTTCTGCTGGGATCTCACTCATAGAGATCTTTCACTTAGGGTTGTTTTTTGTTTTGTTTTGTTTTTGTTTTTGTTTTATTTTAGCCAGAGTGTCTTTGCTTTCCATGCCTAAAATACTCTCATTAGCTTTTTAGTCAGATCTGAATGCCTTAAGGGCTGATTCTGAGGCCAGAGTGCTCTTTAGGACATCTGCCATTCCATAAGTCTGCTGTGTATCCCGCTTCCCATGTTGGACCTTCTCTCATTTTTAATTCTATCAGTTAGTATTAGCAGACACTAGTCTTGTTTGTGTGATCCCTTTGACTCTTAATCCTATCATTATGATCAATTATGAACTGAAACTGATCACTTTGACTAATGAGATGGCATTGGTACATGCCACCTTGATGGTATTGAATTGGAATCCCGTTGCACGTTTCTAACTCTGCTGTTCGGGGCAAGTCCAATTGCGCAAGTGCTGAACTGTACATCTCCTCCCTCTCTTATTCCCACTCTTACATTTAATAGGGATAGCTTTTCAGAATCTTAAGACAATTAAGGAAATACAAAATGAAGAATCTGCTGAAATTATGAAACAAGTGTACTATGACACTGAAACTTACCTCACTATCATCACTCACCCCTCAGCTTAATGGTAGAAATGAAGTGGCTGCCTGCATTCTTGATGCTCTTTGTTAGTGCCACAGTGAGCAATACAGATCTTCTTCTCAGTGAATGGCCATTAGTTTCCTGATGAACTCAGGAACTTGCTTTTGTTTTGCCCAACTCAAAAGTTGCCCAGAGCTGAAGAATACTCTTAAAAAGCATTTGTTAGAATAATTGAAAGACAAATACACTGGCCTTAGATCTCTGGAACGAGTTATAGCAGCTACAGCCATAAATATATAGACCAAAATGTATGGTAAGGAAAGGATCTGCAGAGGATATAAAACCTCACAAATTTCTTGCAAATACTGGAGAACTTGGAAGGACCAGTAACATGCCCAGAAAAGACTTGACACTAATCTTTCATTTCTGACTGACATATAATCCATGAGTAACCAGGAATTGAAGACTAAGGCAGAGTGTTAAGCAAGCAATTTAAGTTATAAAATGCAATTTCTTGAGAACCACAAGAAAATTATCTCTATAAAATACCTTTAGGTTATATACAAAATGAAAAACAAGATCAGAACAGTTTACTTTGAAAATACATCAGCTAAATCAAAACCGAGGCAAGAATGTAGGAAATGAAAGACAAAAAGCTAAAAGACATAAAGCAAATAGTGAAATGGCAGGACTCTTTCTTTATCAGCAACTATTTTAAATGTAAATGCTTTAAACTCTCCACTCAAAAGGCACAAATTGGCAACATGTATTTTAACAAACATAACCCCACTATGTGTTGCATGCACACTTTAGATATAAACACAAAAGTAGGCTATTAAGATGTAAAAACATACTGCATGGAAATAGTAACCATAAGAGACATGAAGTCATAATACTGATGTCAGACAAAATACATGCTAAGTCAAAAATTCTTGCAAGGAATAAAGATATTGACATTAATGTGAAGATCATACCATCGACATGAAATAATAATTACAGACATACGTGTACCTAACTCAGGGCCACAAAATATATTAAGAAAAAAATAACAATTTAAGGGAGAAATAAACACTTCTACAATAATAGTTTAGTAATACATAGATTAAGTATCAAGTTCATAAAGAAATAGAGAACTTAACCTGAATGACTGACCAATGAGACCTAAAAAACATGTAGGACTACTCCACCCAAAAAGATAATATATGTTTTACTCCAGTGCACATGGAATATTTTCTAGAATAATAAGTATGATATGTTTATCTATAAAGCCCATCTCAATAAACATTAAAATACTGAAATCAAACAAATTTTCTTCTCTTCCCAAAATGGAATGAAACTAGAAATCAATACCAGAAGAAAACAAAATTTCACAAATATATGAATTAAATCAGTATCAGTGTTGTTTTTTTCTAGATGTACTATACTATTCCTAACTTGTAAATTTTTATCTATACCCAATTTGAGTGTGCCTCCTCCAAAAAAGAAAGATTTTTTTCAATGAAGGAAGGAAGGAAAGAAAGACGGGAAGGAGGGAGGGAGGGACAGAGGAAAGGACAGAGGGAGGGAGGGAGGGAGGCAGGGAGGAAGGGAGGGAGGAAAGAAGGAAGGAAGGAAGGAAGGAAGGGAGGGAGGGAGGGAGGGAGGGAGGAAGGAAGGAAGGAAGGAAGGAAGGAAGGAAGGAAGGAAGGAAAATGAAAGAAAAGAAAAAATAAAGGTCCAAGGAATATTCTATTTATTAAATGAGAAAGAAATGCTCCTTCTCAATAGAATATTTCTCTGCGTTGAATTATCTGTTTGCAAATCTGTGCTTTTCTATGTATAATGAAATCTTTGTATAATTATAATTAATGCTGAGGAACCACAATTTTCTACATTCTGTGTGTGTCCCATTGTATTATGGTTTTTATGCATCCTGCTGACCTAAGAGGAATAAAAGGAAGATATGTAGGAAAGTGTAGAAAAATCTTCACAAATTCCGTTCTCTATTCATATGGCCAAGCCCAAACTTTTAGCTTGAAAAACAATAATGAAGTCAAGCAAAAAGTGCACACCAGAGGAAAAATGCCAGAAGCAATTTGGTGAAGTGTGTTTGCCTTCTAAAGTGAAAATATAAACTCATCTTTGATTCCTCTGAGCAAGCCATCCTCATTTCCTTAATCTTCCCTTAGTCCTAAAACTCAGGAAGGGGTGCATAATATTGGCTTGCCAAAGCCCCTTACACAAAAATGTTACTCCAAATGGAGACACATAGCATGAGCTTGAACAAAAATGGCCAGTAAGTCTTCTCACTGAAGTCTAAAGCATCCCTTTCCTCTTTTAGGACTTTTGACAGAAATTTTGGAAAGGAGCCATTCACTGTCTTTCTATTGGTTCCATTAACCTGATAAACATAACTCAGATTGTTATTGATAATAGTTGTCACTTTATAGAAAGCACATCTTTAAAATAAAGTAAATCCTGGTTAAAAAAGAGCCAAATGGTGGGATGAAGAATTGAGGCCATGGTTCCAACTGACCTCTCTCTCTTTCCTTTTTTGACTTATGTTAATTTGAGCTGCATTTCTGTCACCAGCAAAGCCTATCACACTGAAACTCAGTAACTGATAAAGCCCCAAATCTTCTAACCCCTGGCCAAGGTCCACAGACTAGGCCTCAAGATTAGGCAGAGACCTATATTTTGAGGGGTCAGATTCATTTTTAATGTATGTCACTTCTGGCCTCTGGTGGCCTTTTGGCCGATATTCTTGGATCTTTAGAGGGACCTGTGACTGTGGGATACACATATGCCCTGGTAAAGTTCAACTATGGGAAGGTCTTAATGCTTTTCATCCAAAGGCAATTACCTGTTAACAGTCTCTGGACTTGCCCTAGTATCAGGTGAAGACCTGCACCCTAATGAGACAAACTTGTTTTGGTGTGTATCACCATCAGCTTCTTGCAGACCTGGTAGTCAACCCCAATATTGCAAAGAGCCTGGCAACCATAAGATCCAAGGATAACTGCCAGGACCCTGCCATGGAAGGTGAAGGGCTACCTCTGTCGTCCCTTCAACAACCTTGTAGGGACAGCAAGGAATCACAGGACTGTTTTGGGATTCAGTTACAGGCTGATAAAACCCAGCATTGACTTCTGCTCCCAAGTCTGTGCCTGTAGACAGAGCCTCTGGACTGCTTCAGTGCCCAGTGGCATTCTATAGTCCTTGTGGAGGAATCTTTTAGCCCAAACAACATGATCAGTGGCTAATGGACAGCTTTGGACAGTAATCCCACTACAGTAGCAGAAAGACTACAGCAGGATAAACTTTGATTCTAACATCAGATTATACTTCTCTTGGTGGGCTGAGGGCCCCCCATCTTGCATAATGCCTTATGGACACAAGACAAGGAGTCTGAGTCTATCACAGACCCTGATAGGGACTTTTAGTGACTGCTTAGTCATTTTTAGGCACTTCCTCAGTGAATCACACAAACTACAGTTTGGGGACAAATTTGAGGTTGGGGAGTATTGTAAGAATGACTCAGTAAAAACACATTAGCTGCAAACCTGAGGCAAACTGTCTTAGGGTGCTATCTAGTCCTGCAATAGCAGCATTAGGCTCAGAGAGGATAAACAAGATGCTTCAGGTTTCTAGGAGGAAAGCCACAAATGAAGTCAGATTGCTATAACTGATTCTTGAATGTGCAGATGACCTTGTACACCAACAAGCATCAAGAATTTCTAGGGAACCACGGACTCACCCAAAGATCAAAATAAGGAGCTGGAAACAAAGCATCTAGAAATTGACATTTCTAAGTGCTCAGATGAAGCCTTCAAAATATTTTCTCTGAGGAAACAAAAAATTCAAGAGAACACAAAGAAATTGTTCAATATTCAAACAGAGATATGCAGACAGATGGAAATAATATACCAAAATCAAACAAAAATTCCTCAGTGAAAATGTATACTTAGTGTAATTAAAAACATGATAAAGGCATAAATAGCAGAATACATCAAACAGAAGAAAGAATTAGTGAGATCAAATATGAGCTATTTGGAAGTACATAGTTGGGAGATGGAAAAAAAGTTGAGACAAACTAAAAAAAAAATTACTGAAAAAATGAGAAAGCATGAAAAGAGGAAATACATGAGCAAATGGAATCAAGAGGAACTTGAAAACATGAAAGGGTTAGAAAGCAAACTCAAAGAGACAATGACAAAAAACTTGAACCTAAAGAAAGACACAAGGATCTAGGTACAGGAATTCCAAACATCACCAAATTCAAACCAACTAAATCTACTCCAATACATATTAACGTCAAATTCTCCAGGGTTAAAGACAGAGAAAAGATTCTCAAAGCTGCAACTGAAAAGAAGCAAATAACTCATAAAGGACAGCAAGTTAATGTGACACAGGCTTCTCAGCAGAAACCTTCCAGGCCAGGAAACAGTTAAAGCAAACTTTTACAATACTGAAGGAAAAAAAGAAAAAAAAAATACTGCTAACAAAGAATCTTGTACTCAGCAAAGCTATCCTTCATCTATGAGGCAGAGATACGGACAAAACAAATTTAGGAAATATAAAAAGTAAAATAAAATACCTGAGAACAAATTTCACCAATGTGAAATAGTTTGACAAGGAAAACTATGAATCATTGTTGAAAAAATTAAAGAGGACAAAAGAAATGAAAAGAGATCATATGTTCACTGACTAGGAAAATCAATATGAAAATGTACATATTACCCAAAGTGATGTACAGATTCAATGCAGTTCCTATCAAATTCCAATGACATGTTTCATAGACCCAGATAAAGCATTTCAAATATTTGTATGGAACCACAAAAGATCCCAAATAACCAACGTCATATTGAGCAAAACAAATCCATAGCATTATACTCTGGGAAAATTATACTTTGGGAAAATAAAGTTTCATAAAAGTGGAATTACCGTAGCCTCAGAAAAGACTCAAGAAAAAAACTGCAGAGGAAATGCTTCCGGATCTAGTGGATGTGACACAGAGGACCTACAGGGAGCCCACCGCGCGGAAACCCACGCGGAGAGGAGCCGCAGAATCTCGTCAGCGCGGGAACCAACGGGAGGTAAGACAAAGACCTCAGAAACCCGAGACATTGGGGGGGGGGGGGAACAGAGGGCTCTCCCTTCACTCACCAAGCAAAACAAAGAGCACCGTGATTTTACATATGTAAAGCGCAGCCAAACTCAGTAACTTTGGCAAAAGTCGAGAACACATTGAGGGCTGCATAAACTCTTTGTGTGGTCCCAGCGGTAGATCAAACGAATACTCACAGAGGCCAGATTTCAACTACCCTCAATTCCACTCCCAACTGAGTCAAAAAAAAAAAAAAAAGAGAGAGAGAGAGAGAGAGAGCGATCCAGTAAGGAACAAGGGAGTGAACAATCTGGGAGAGTCCCTCTTTGCACAACCTTAAACCTGAAGAATCAAGCATAGCTCTCCGGCCACACCCATCACAGCCCCTAAGGATCCAACAAAGCAGACAGCCCGCTTAGAGGCATAGTATAACGAGAAAAAAAAAAACACCACAGCAAAAAAAAAAAAAAAAAAAAAAAAAAAAAAAAAAAAACATAAATTATCTCCAACATGCCAAACAACAAACATAGAAGCCGAGATAACAAGAGCAAGGAAGACACTATGATGCCCCCAAATGAACAAGACATCCCAATGCAAGATTATGAAGATGAAGAGATAGAGGAAATGCAAGAAGTGGATCTCAAAAAATTGATAAGAACATTAAGAAGTTCTCAAAAACAAATTCTTGAACTACAGAAATCCTTAATGGACAAGACAGAAAATCTCTCCCGTGAAAATGAAATATTAAGGAGGAATCAAAATGAAATGAAACAACTAGTAGAAAAAGAAACTGTGATAGTGACAAAAAACCACAATGAAATGAAGAACTCAATAGATCAAATGACAAACACATTAGACAGCCTTAAAAACAGAATGGGTGAAGCAGAAGAGAGAATATCGGAATTAGAAGACAGAGAACAGGAAAGGAAACAGTCAAATCAAAGAAGAGAAGAAGAAATCAGAAATCTAAAAAATACTGTCAGGAATCTACAGGATACTATTAAAAAAACCAACATTTGGGTTCTAGGAGTTCCTGAAGTCATGGAGAGGGAGAAAGGATTAGAAGGCCTTTTTAGTGAGATACTAGCAGAAAATTTCCCAGGTTTGGAGAAGGACAGAGACATCCTAGTACAGGAAGCTCATAGAACCCCTAATAAACATGACCAAAAGAGATCCTCACCACGACACGTCATAATCAAACTCACCACAGTGAAACACAAAGAAAAGATCCTAAAATGTGCAAGAGAGAAATGCCAGATTACTCTCAGAGGATCTCCAATTAGACTCACAGCTGACTTCTCATCAGAAACCCTACAAGTTAGGAGGGAATGGCGAGATATAGCCCAGGTACTAAGAGAGAAAAACTGCCAGCCCAGAATACTATATCCTGCAAAGCTCTCATTTGTGAATGAAGGTGAAATAAAGACCTTTCACAGCAAACAGAAATTGAAAGAATTTGTCGCCACTCATCCAGCCCTGCAAAAGATGCTTAAAGATGTGCTACACACAGAAACACAGAAACACGGTAACCAATATGAAAGAAGATAAAGGTAGGAAACCTCACAGCAAAAGATCACAGGAGTCTCAAACCATATATTAGAAAAAATCTTTGGCAAATGGCAGGGCAAAGTTACTCCTTCTCAGTAGTCACATTGAATGCTAATGGCTTGAACTGTCCAGTTAAAAGACATCGATGGGCTGATTGGGTTAAGGAACAAAACCCATCTTTTTGCTGCTTACAAGAAATTCATCTTTCCAACAATGATGCATACAGACTGAAAGTGAAAGGCTGGAAAAATATATACTATGCCAACAGAAATGAAAAAAGAGCGGTCGTAGCCATCTTAATATCGGACAACATAAACTTTACCACAAAAACTGTCAGGAGAGACAAAGAGGGGCACTATTTAATGATTAAGGGATCCATTCAACAGGAAGATATAACGATTATCAATGTATATGCACCTAGTTACAGGGCACCAGCTTATTTAAAAGACTTGTTAAGGGACTTAAAGGGAGACTTAGACCCCAATACAATAGTACTGGGGGACTTCAATACTCCACTCTCAGAGATAGACAGATCAACAGGATAGAAGATCAACAAGGAGACAGCAGATTTAAATGACACTATAGCCCAAATGAATCTAACAGATATCTACAGAACATTTCACCCTACATCTAAGGACTTTACATTCTTCTCAGCAGTACATGGAACCTTCTCTAGGATTGACCACATACTAGGCCATAAAGCAAGTCTCAGCAAATTCAAAAGAATTAGAATCATACCATGCAGCTTCTCAGACCACAAAGGAATGAAATTGGAAATTAGCAACTTGGGAATCCCCAGAGCACGTGCAAACACATGGAGATTGAACAACATGCTCATGAATGAACAATGGGTCATAGAAGAAATTAAAAGAGAAATCAAAAACTTTCTGGAAGTAAATGAGGATAAAAGCACAACATACCAAAACCTATGGGATACAACAAAAGCAGTGTTAAGAGGAAAGTTTATATCAATATGTGCCTACATCAAGAAATTGGAGAGGCACCAAATAGATGAGCTTTCAAGTCATCTCTAGGATCTAGAAAATCTGCAGCAAACCAAACCCAAACCCAGTAGGAGAAGAGAAATAATTAAAATCAGAGAAGAAATCAACAGGATTGAATCCAAAAAAACATTACAAAAAATCAGCCAAAAAAGGAGCTGTTTTTTTGAAAAAATAAACAAAATTGACACCCCATTGGCCCAACTAACTAAAAAAAGAAGAGAAAAGACCCAAATCAATAGGATCAGAGATGAAATGGGAAACGTAACAACAGACGCCACAGAAATAAAAAGAATCATCAGAAATTACTACAAGGACTTGTATGCCAGCAAACAGGGAAATCTATCAGAAATGGACAGATTCTTGGACACATACAACCTCCCTAAATTGAGCCAGGAAGACATAGAAAACCTAAACAGACCAATAACTGACACAGAAATTGAAACAGTAATAAAGGCCCTCCCAACAAAGAAAAGCCCAGGGCCAGATGGATTCACTGCTGAGTTCTACCAGATATTTAGAGAAGAACTAACTCCAATTCTTTCAAACTATTCAGAGCAATCGAAAAAGAGGGAATCCTCCCAAATTCTTTCTATGAAGCCACCATCACCTTAATTCCTAAGACAGAAAGAGATGCAACATTGAAAGAGAATTACAGACCAATATCCCTGATGAACATAGATGCAAAAATCCTCAAGAAATTTCTGGCCAATAGAATGCAACAACACATCAGAAAGATCATCCACCCAGACCAAGTGGGATTCATCCCCGGTATGCAGGGATGGTTCAACGTTCGCAAAACAATCAATGTGATACACTACATTAACAGACTGCAGAAGAAAAACCATATGATTCTCTCATTAGACGCAGAGAAAGCATTTGATAAAATACAACACCCTTTCATGATGAAAACTCTAAGCAAACTGGGTATGGAAGGAACATTCCTTAATACAATCAAAGCAATATATGAAAAACCCACGGCCAACATCCTATTGAATGGGGAAAAGTTGGAAGCATTTCCACTGAGATCTGGTACCAGACAGGGATGCCCTCTCTCACCACTGCTATTCAATATAGTTCTGGAAGTTTTGGCCAGAGCTATTAGGCAAGAAAAAGAAATTAAAGGGATACAAATGGGGAAGGAAGAACTCAAACTATCCCTCTTTGCAGATGATATGATTCTTTATTTAGGGGACCCAAAGAACTCTACTAAGAGACTGCTGGAACTCATCGAAGAGTTTGGCAAAGTAGCAGGATATAAAATCAATGCACAAAAATCAACAGCCTTTGTATACACAGGCAATGCCACGGCTGAGGAAGAACTTCTAAAATCAATCCCATTCACAATAGCCACAAAAACAATCAAATACCTTGGAATAAACTTAACCAAAGACGTTAAAGATCTCTACGATGAAAACTACAAAACCTTACAGAAACAAATAGAAGAGGATACCAAAAAATGGAGAAATCTTCCATGCTCATGGATTGGAAGAATCAATATCATCAAAATGTCTATTCTCCCAAAAGCAATTTATACATTCAATGCAATACCCATCAAGATCCCCAAGACCTTCTTCTCAGATCTGGAAAAAATGATGCTGAAATTCATATGGAGACACAGAAGACCTCAAATAGCCAAAGCAATCCTGTACAACAAAAACAAAGCCGGAGGCATCACAATACCTGATTTTAGGACATACTACAGGGCAGTTGTTATCAAAACAGCATGGTACTGGTACAGAAACAGATGGATAGACCAATGGAACAGAATAGAAACACCAGAAACCAATCCAAACATCTACAGCCAACTTATATTTGACCAAAGATCCAAATCTAATCCCTGGAATAAGGACAGTCTATTCAATAAATGGTGCTGGGAAAATTGGATTTCCACATGCAGAAGCTTGAAGCAAGACCCATACCTTTCACCTTACACAAAAATTCACTCAACATGGATTAAAGACTTAAATTTACGAACTGAAACCATCAAATTATTAGAGAGCATTGGAGAAACCCTGCAAGATATAGGCACAGGCAAAGACTTCCTGGAAAATACTCCAACAGCACAGGCAGTCAAAACCAAAATTAACATTTGGGATTGCATCAAATTGAGAAGTTTCTGCACTTCAAAAGAAACAGTTAGGAAAGTGAAGAGGCAACCAACAGAATGGGAAAAAATATTCGCAAACTATACTACAGATAAAGGATTGATAACCAGAATCTACAAAGAAATCAAGAAAATCCACAACAACAAAACAAACAACCCACTTAAGAGATGGGCCAATGACCTCAATAGACATTTTCCGAAAGAGGAAATCCAAATGGCCAACAGACACATGAAAAAATGTTCAAGATCACTAGCAATCAGAGAAATGCAAATTAAAACCACAATGAGGTTCCATCTCACCCCGGTGAGAATGGCTCACATTCAGAAATCTACCAACAACAGATGCTGGAGAGGATGTGGGGAAAAAGGGACACTAACCCACTGTTGGTGGGAATGCAAACTGGTTAAGCCACTATGGAAGTCAGTCTGGAGATTCCTCAGAAACCTGAACATAACCCTACCATACAACCCAGCCATCCCACTCCTTGGAATTTACCCAAAGGAAATTAATTTGGCAAATAAAAAAGCCATTTGCACATTAATGTTTATTGCAGCTCAATTCACAATAGCTAAGACCTGGAACCAACCCAAATGCCCATCAACAGTAGACTGGATAAAGAAATTATGGGACATGTACTCCATAGAATACTATACAGCAGTAAGAAATAACGAAACCCAGTCATTTGCAACAAGATGGAGCAATCTGGAAAACATCATGCTGAGTGAATTAAGCCAGTCCCAAAGAGAAAAATATCATTTGTTTTCCCTGATTGGTGACAACTGAACGCCAAAGGGGAAACCTGCTAAGTGAAATGGACACTATAAGCAACAATGAACTGATCAGCTCCTGTCCTGACTTTAGATGTACAATGTAATACTTTATCCTTTTTAGTATTTGTTGTTGTTGTTGTTGTTCTAGTACTATTGGTTGAACTCAGTAATTAACACACAATTATTCTTAGGTGTTTAAATTTTAACTGAAAAGTGATCCCTGTTAAATCTAAGAGTGGAAAAAGAGAGGGAGGAGATGAACAATTTGGAACATGCTCAATCGGTCTGGCCGCAAAGGGTGGAGTTAGAAATGTGCCAGGGGATTCCAACACAATTCCATCAAGATCCATGTACCAATTCCATCGCACTAGTCCAAGTGATCAATTTCAGCTCACAATTGATAGCTCTGATAGCTCTAAGAGTCAAAGAGATCACACAAACAAGACAAGTATCTGCTAATACTAACTGATAGAATCAAAAAGGGAGAGAAAGATCCAACATGGGAAGTGGGATACACAGCAGACTCATAGGATGGCAGATGTCCTAAACAACACTCTGGCCTCAGAATCAGCCCTCAAGGCATTCAGATCTGGCTGAAGAGCCCATGAGACTATAGCAGGCATGGAAAGCCAAGATATCATGGGAAAAAAAAAAAAGACCTAAATGAATGATCTCTGTGAGTGAGATCCCAGTGGAAAGAATGGGGCGTCAAAGAAGGAGGTACCCTTCTCCGAAGGGGGGAGAGAACCTCCACTTTGAGTATGACCCTATCGGAATAAGATCAAAGTCAGCGAACTCTAAAGGCTTCCATAGCCCTGGCAACTCATGACTAGAGCCTAGGGAGATTACTGACGCCATGAACAGGAGTGTCAAATTGTTAAGTCAGCAACAGGAGTCACTGTGTACTTACACCCCATGCGGGATCTGTCCCTAATGTGTCGTCTAAAGCCAAGTGATGCTATGACTGGTACTGAAACAGTATTTTTATACTTTGCGTTTCTGTGTGGGCGCAGACTGATGAGGTCTTTGCTAATTATATACTGAAGTGATCTTCTGTATATAAAGAGAATTGGAAATGAAAAAAAAAAAACAACCTGGTGTTAAAATGGAAATGGCATAGAAAATTAATTATTTTGAAAAAAAAATTATGTAGGATCTCTGTCTTTAATGTGCTGTACATTGCTATTTAATGCTATAATTAGTAATCCAATGGTAGTTTTTTCACTTGATGTTGCTATATGGGCAAAATGTTGAAATCTTTACCTAATATATACTAAACTGATCTTCTGAATACAAAGAGAATTGAAAATGAATCTTTACACGAATGGAAGGGGAAAGGGAGCGGGAGGGGGGGGGTTGCGGGCGGGAGGGAAGTTATGGGAGGGGGGAAGCCATTGTAACCCATAAGCTATACCTTGGAAATTTATATTCATTAAATAAAAGTTTAAAAAAAAAAAAGAAATTACTACAAGGACTTGTATGCCAGCAAACAGGGAAATCTATCAGAAACGGACAGATTCTTGGACACATACAACCTACCTAAATTGAGCCATGAAGCCATAGAAAACCTAAACAGACCCATAACTGAGTCAGAAATTGAAACAGTAATAAAGGCCCTCCAACAAAGAAAAGCCCAGGACCAGATGGATTCACTGCTGAGTTCTACCAGACATTTAGAGAAGAACTAACTCCAATTCTTGTCAAACTATTCAAAACAATTGAAAAACAGGGAATCCTCCCAAATTCTTTCTATGAAGCCAGCATCACCTTAATTCCTAAGCCGGAAAAAGATGCAGCATTGAAAGAAAATTACAGGCCGGCGCCGTGGCTCAACAGGCTAATCCTCCACCTTGCGGCGCTGGCACACCGGGTTCTAGTCCCGGTCAGGGCACCGATCCTGTCCCGGTTGCCCCTCTTCCAGGCCAGCTCTCTGCTGTGGCCAGTTAGTGCAGTGGAGGATAGCCCAAGTGTTTGGGCTCTGCACCCCATGGGAGACCAGGATAAGCACCTGGCTCCTGCCATCGGAACAGCGCGGTGCGCCAGCTGCCGCACGCTACTGTGGCGGCCATTGAGGGTGAACCAACGGCAAAGGAAGACCTTTCTCTCTGTCTCTCTCTCTCTCTCACTGTCCACTCTGCCTGTCAAAAAAAAAAAAAAAGAGAATTACAGACCCATATCCCTGATGAACATAGATGCAAAAATACTCAAGAAAATTCTGGCCAATAGAATGCAACAACACATCAGAAAGATCATCCACCCAGACCAAGTGGGATTTATCCCTGGTATGCAAGGATGGTTCAATGTCCGCAAAACAATCAACGTAATACACTACATTAACATACTGCAGAAGAAAAACCATATAATTCTCTCAATAGACGCAGAGAAAGCATTTGATAAAATACAACACCCTTTCATGATGAAAACTCTAAGCAAACTGGGTATGGAAGGAACATTCCTTAATACAATCAAAGCAATATATGAAAAACCCACGGCCAACATCCTATTGAATGGGGAAAAGTTGGAAGCATTTCCACTGAGATCTGGTACCAGACAGGGATGCCCACTCTCACCACTGCTATTCAATATAGTTCTGGAAGTTTTGGCCAGAGCTATTAGGCAAGAAAAAGAAATTAAAGGGATACAAATTGGGAAGGAAGAACTCAAACTATCCCTCTTTGCAGATGATATGATTCTTTATTTAGGGGACCCAAAGAACTCTACTAAGAGACAATTGGAACTCATAGAAGAGTTTGGCAAAGTAGCAGGATATAAAATCAATCCACAAAAATCAACAGCCTTTGTATATAGGCAATGCCATGGCGGAGGAAGAACTTCTAAGATCAATCCCATTCACAATAGCTACAAAAACAATCAAATACCTTGGAATAAACTTAACCAAGGATGTTAAAGATCTCTATGATGAAAACTACAAAACCCTGAAGAAAGAAATAGAAGAAGATACCAAAAAATGGAGAAATCTTCCATGCTCATGGATTGGAAGAATCAATATCATCAAAATGTCTATTCTCCCAAAAGCAATTTATACATTGAATGCAATACCAATCAAGATACCGAAGACCTTCTTCTCAGATCTGGAAAAAATGATGCTGAAATTCATATGGAGACACAGAAGACCTCGAATAGCCAAAGCAATCTTGTACAACAAAAACAAAGCCGGAGGCATCACAATACCATATTTCAGGGCATACTACAGGGCAGTTGTTATCAAAACAGCATGGATCTTTGATCAAAAACTAATCCCTGGAATAAGGACAGTCTATTCAATAAATGGTGCTGGGAAAATTGGATTTCAACGTGCAGAAGCTTGAAGCAAGACCCATACCTTTCACCTTACACAAAAATTCACTCAACATGGATTAAAGACTTAAATCTACGAACTGAAACCATCAAATTATTAGAGAGCATTGGAGAAACCCTGCAAGATATAGGCACAGGCAAAGACTTCCTGTAAAATACTCCAACAGCACAGGCAGTCAAAACCAAAATTAACATTTGGGATTTCATCAAATTTTGAAGTTTCTGTACTTCAAAAGAAACAATCAGGAAAGTGAAGAGGCAACCGACAGAATGGGAAAAAATATTTGCAAACTATACTACAGATAAAGGATTGATAACCAGAATCTAAAAAGAGATCAAGAAAATCCACAACAACAGAACAAACAACCCACTGAAGAGATGGGCCAATGACCTCAATAGACATTTTCCGAAAGAGGAAATCCAAATGGCCAACAGACACATGAAAAAATGTTCAAGATCACTAGCAATCAGAGAAATGCAAATCAAAACCACAATGAGGTTTCACCTCACCCCGGTGAGAATGGCTCACATTCAGAAATCTACCAACAATAGATGCTGGAGAGGATGTGGGGAAAAAGGGACACTAACCCACTGTTGGTGGGAATGCAAACTGGTTAAGCCACTATGGAAGTCAGTCTGGAGATTCCTCAGAAACCTGAACATAACCCTACCATACAACCCAGCCATCCCACTCCTTGGAATTTACCCAAAGGAACTTAATTTGGCAAATAAAAAAGCCATCTGCACATTAATGTTTATTGCAGCTCAATTCACAATAGCTAAGACCTGGAACCAACCCAAATGCCCATCAACAGTAGACTGGATAAAGAAATTATGGGACATGTACTCCATAGAATACTATACAGCAGTAAGAAACAACGAAACCCAGTCATTTGCAACAAGATGCAGCAATCTGGAAAACATCATGCTGAGTGAATTAAGCCAGTCCCAAAGAGACAAATTTCATTGTTGTCCCTGATCGGCGACAACTGAGCACCAAAGGGGAAACCTGTTGAAGTTAAATGGACACTATAATAACAATGCCCTGATCAGCTCTTGTCCTGACTCTAGATGTACAATGTAATACTTTATCCTTTTTAGTATTTGTTGTTGTTGTTGTTGTTGTTCTAGTACTAGTGGTTGAACTCTGTTATTAACACACAATTATTGTTAGGAGTTTAAATTTTAACTGAAAAGTGATCCCTGTTAAATTTCAGAGTGGAAAAAGAGAAGGAGGAGATGTACAATTTGGGACATGCTCAATCGGTCTGGCCGCAAAGGGTGGAGTTAGAAATGTGCCAGGGGATTCCAATACAATCCCATCAAGGTGGCATGTACCAATGCCATCTCACTAGTCCAAGTGATCAATTTCAGTTCACAATTGATGGCTCTGATAGGTCTATGAATCAAAGGGATCACACAAACAAGAGAAGTGTCTGCTAATACTAACTGATAGAATCAAAAAGGGAGAGAAGGATCCAACATGGGAAGTGGGATACACAGCAGACTCATAGGATGGCAGATGTCCTAAACAACACTCTGGCCTCAGAATCAGCCCTTAAGGCATTCGGATCTGGCTGAAGAACCCATGAGAATATTGTAGGCATGGAAAGCCAAGATACAATGGAAAAGAAAAAAAAAAAAAGAAGAAGACCTAAATGAAAGATCTCTGCGAGTGAGATCCCAGTGGAAAGAACGGGGCCATCAAACAAGGAGGTACCTTTCTCTGAAGGGAGGAGAGAACTTCCACTTTGAGTATGACCCTATCGGAATAAGATCAAAGTCAGCAAACTCTAAAGGCTTCCATAGCCCTGGCAACTCATGACTAGAGCCTAGGGAGATTACTGACGCCATGAACAGCAGTGTCAAATTGTTAAGTCAGCAACAGAAGTCACTGTGTACTTACATCCCATGTGGGAACTGTCCTTAATGTGTTGTCTAATGTGCAGTGATGCTATAACTAGTACTGAAACAGTATTTTTACACTTTGTGTTTCTGCGTGGGTACAAACTGATGAGATCTTTACTAATTATATACTGAATCTATCTTCTGTATATAAAGATAATTGGAAATGGAAAAAAAAAAAACCTGGTGTTAAATTGGAAATGACATAGAAAATTAATTAATTTTTTAAAAAAATATTATGTAGGATCTCTGTCTTTAATGTGCTGTACACTCTTATTTAATGCTATAACTAGTACTCCAACAGTATTTTTTTTTCACTTTGTGTTGCTATATGAGGGCAAACTGTTGAAATCGTTACCTAATATATACTAAACTGATCTTTTGTATATAAAGAGAATTGAAAATGAATCATGATGTGATTGGAAGGGGAGAGGGAGCGGGAAAGGGGAGGGTTGTGGGTGGGAGGGAAGTTTTGGGAGGGGGAAGCCATTGTAACCCATAACCTGTACTTTGGAAATTTATATTCATTAAATAAATTTTAATTAAAAAAATAATTAAATAAATTGTGCTTGAAAAAACTGGATATAGACGTGTAGAATGGAACAAAACACCTATCTTTTATAATGTATGAAAATTAACTCCAAGTACATTAAAGACTTAAATGTCAGACCAAAACCTTTGAAAATGCTAGGTGAAAATGTAGACAAAGCATTTCAGGACATTGGAATGGGCAGGATTTTTTCAGATCAGACCCCAAAAATATAGGAAATCAATGCAAACTAGAAAAATAGCATTTCATCAAACCAATGAGTTTTCGCATAGCAAAAGAAAAAATCTCTAGAGTTAAGGGACAACTTATAAAATGGGAGAAAATATTTGGAAGCTATACATCTGACAAGGGCTTAGTATCTACAATATATAAGAACGTAAACAACTCAGTAGTATCAAAAGGATTCATTTAATTAAAAATATGCAGTAGTTGGATGTCTCAAAGACATCCAACAAGTACATAAAAAATTACACTCAACCTCACTAATCAGCAGGGAAATGCAAACCAAAACCACAATGAGATATCATCTCACTCCAAGAATATTGTCTTTTATCAAAAAGACAAAAGATAACAAGCGTCAGCAAGACAGTGGAGGAGAGAAGACCCATGCAAATGTTGGTAGCCATGTAAATTAGTACAGCCATTGTGGAAAACAAATGGATGTTCTTTGAAAAAATAAAAATAGAACTTCCAGCAGTCCCATTACTAGGTATATAGCCAAGGGAAATTAAATACATCTGTAGAAAAGACATCTGTACTTCCCCATTTGTTATAGCACAATTTACATTAAACAAGAAATGAAAATTAACCTAAGCATCTATCAACTGATTAATGGATAAGGAAATATAATATATAAATGTATAATATATATAATATATATATGTAATATGGCATTACTCAATCACAAAAATAGTGAAATATTGTCATTTTCAATAACATGAATGTAACCAGAGGTAATTATGTTAAGCAGAATAAGACAAGAACAGAAATACAAATATCCATGATCTCACTCATATGTGGAGTCTAAAAACTAGGTAATTTACAGAAGTTAGAAATATAATGGTGGTTACCAGGAGCTAGGGAGGGAAGTGGGGATGGAGGCATGAGGAAAGGTTAATTGATAATTATTAGGTTATACCTAGGTATGAATAAGAAGTCTGGGGTTCTATTGCATACTAGGATAACTATAAACAATCTTGTTTTACTATGTCTTTCCCTATTTAAAAAAAAACTGGAAGATAGCTTTCACTATACAGAAATGTAAATATTTGAAATGGTAAATATATTACCCTGATTGGATTTTACATAATGTATGCATGTAATTAAATATCACATAATATCTCATAAATATGCACAAACTTTATGTTTATTAAAGTAATTTAAAATGGAAAGCAATGAGGCTGGTGTTGTGGCAGAATGTGGCTAAGCTGCTACACATGAAGCCAGCAACTCATATATATACTTGTCAAGTCCCAGTTGCTCTGCTTCTGACACAGCTACCTGTTACTGTACCTGGGAAAGCATGAAAGATGGCCCAAGTACTTGAGCTCCTGTACCCACATGAGAGAACAGAAGAATCTCCTGACTCCTGGCTTCAGCTTAGCCCAGTCCTTGCCATTTCAACCATTTGGGGTATGAACCAGTAGGTGGAAGATTCTCTCTCTCTCTCTCTCTCTCTCTCTCTCTCTCTATTTCTCTCTGTATCCTCTGTATCTCTGACTTTCAAGTAATAAAAATAAATCTTAACAAAAAAGGAAATTATGGGCTGGTGCTGTGGTGTAGTGAGTTAAGCTGCTGCTCGAAGTGCCAGCATCCCATATAGGTGCCTGTTCTAGTCCCGCTATTCCACTTCCAAACAAGCTCCCAGCTAATGTGCCTGGGAAAACAGTTTCAACAAGCCCAGTAGCTGACACCTTACAGATTGGACATCACTGGAAGAAGGTACCTAAGAGTGGCTGGCACTTGCTCCCAGGCCATTGCAGCAACCAGAGTGTTTGCTTGTTTCTGTCACCACCTTGCCATGGACATACTTGCTTCACTTGCATATTCTGAAGCTCCAGCATTTTTGCTCCTTCAGGTTGAGTGTTCCATCTCATATTTTACCACTTTTACTGACAAAGGGTTTGGTCCCCTGCAGTAAATTCCTGCCCATGAATTGAAATTAAATTGTCATCTTCTGACCCCCGAGAACCATTGCTGACATGGCAAAAAAACCCTTAGTCACATGGCAATCCTCATGTTCCAGGTTCCCGTATCCTATAAGATTCCAAGATCGTCCCACTTCCTCTGGGGTTCAAGTTTCTCCATTTGTTACAGTGCTCCCTATATCTAGGACCCAAATGAGAAACTGGAAGTAACCTACCTGGAGTTTGTCCAGACCCCAGGAAATTGTTGCCTCTTAGCTAAGTGAAAGGAAGCCAACCATTTGTATAACTGCTACAGATGATAAAACAGCTAAGAATGTTTTGGGGAATGGCAGCCTTCTGTAGGAACTGGATACCAGAATTTAGCAGATAGCCAAATCCTTGTATGAAGCCTTGAAGGGTCCTGATACTGACCCATTTGACTGAACAGGAAAATAATACAAGGCTTTTGAAAAATTAAGGGAAGGCAGACAACAGCTCATGCACTAGGAATTCCTAATTTGGACCAGCCCATAACCCTATTTGTAGTTGAAAAACAGAAAACAATCCTGACTGTGCTCATGCACAATTGGTTCCACACTGACAACCAGTGGCCTATTTCTAAACAATTGGACCCAGTGGCCACAGAATGGCATGGATGCTTGAGAGCAATTGATGCTATAGCACTTTTGATAAAGGAAACCACCAAATTGACTATAGGCCAGCTTCTTCAAGTGATTAGGGCATGTAGCTCCATGATTTTGGTAAAGGAAGTCACTTGGCTTCTACCATCTGAGAAGTAGTAAAAATTGTTCTCCCTTCTCTTACATTGTTCTTAGTCTTGCTCTTTCGGGCCCATGTATACCCACCCTAATTGTTAAATCTGTCTCTTCCAGAATCCAACAATTTCATATAAAAATGATGGTCCTGTAGGGATTCCAGTCATTACCAACAGCTGCTTACAAACCTCCAGATCCTCCAATGGAATGTCTAGATAAATTAGCAACAGATTTTCCCAGGCTAGGCAGAGATGCTGCTCTGACACAGCATGAAGTTACAGATGATGGACTTTGCTCTTTCAAAATGTCATAAAGATTAAAAGACTAAAATCTCTCATGGGGGAAAGGATGATAAAGGCAAGGAGATAGCTAGCTAGGAGAGAGTTGAGATTGCCAGGCCCTCCCTATGACCTTGCCTATTTCACCCAACACTTACCACTTTGGTCTGTGGATGAAAACTATCTTTTCTGTGAAACCACTGCCCAGACCTGACACCAATTAAAAGTATACAACATGGTGCTGACAACACCCTCAGTGTAACACATGGAACATTATGACTGACACTCCAACTTTGATCATGGCGCATGACACCATGACACTTCTGAAACTTGCAAAAAGGAAGGAAAATGTGTGGTGCTCAAGCTCTGCTCCAAACATGACTCCCTGTGAATTTTCAATTAAGCTCCACACCAAACACCACTTCCTGTGAGTATTCAATTCTTCCAGATCATATAAAGGAATAAGTAACCATGAACTTCACTGGGCAGAGTTCAGACCTGGATATACTTACACTTCCTCTGCAGCGAGTATTTTCCTTTGCCAACAATAAATCTTATTCCAATGCTATAATTTTCCTATGTCTCCTCCTTGAATTCTTTCTTCTGTAGGAAACAAGAACCTGAACTCAGTCTTCCAACAACACTTAGGTTCCTGCCACCCATGTGGAAGACTCAGATCAAGTTCCAGGCTCCTAACTTTGGCCTGATGTAGTCCTGTGTGTTGTAGGGATTTGGAGAATCAACCACCAGATAAAAGAACTTTGTTTCTCTGTCTCTCTGCTTCCCCTTCTCTCTCACCTTCTCTGCCTTTCAAATAAGTGAAAATATTTGTTTTAAATAAAGAACACAAAAACAATATACATATTTTTTCCTCAAGTACTATGAATATAGTTATTGAAAAATGGGAGGAGTGTGGAGAACTAAATATAACATCAGAAATACTTTTATAAGAACAGAAAGAGAAGGAATTGCTATGATCACTCAGGTAATTTGGCTTAGGCCATACCACAGAAACTTTAATGAGGGGAATGGCATCTGAGCTAGGTATTGAAGTAGGTTAGTATTTTACCAAGAGGAAATTGCAATCCAGGTAAAGGAAAATGTGTAATAAAGGAATCAAAGCAGGAAAGTACATGCCAGTTGCAAGAAATGGTTACTGGAGCAGAGAATTGAAGTTAGCCAAATGGGATAGAGCTAGAATTTTTGAGACCTTGGGAAACTTGCTCAAGAAAAATCTCAAGTTGTTGCAAAGTAACAGCTCTAGAACTGTGAAAACCAAAGTTTGAAAATTCTTCTAATGTCTCATGTGTCTTATATTTAATCTATAATGAATTTGGAGCATGTGTTCATAGTCACCAGGGATATGAAAGTTTGAAGAGTCAAAGAAAAAGTCATTTTCTGCCTAAGGGATGTTTAGGTCTATGTTCAGCTCAGTTAATTTAAGTGCTTAACTTTCACTGGTTCACTTAGTAGAAGTTGCTCTTAGGAAAAAAAAAACACTAAATCTCAATTATTATATGACCTTTTGGGGATTAAAAGACAGTCTTGTCACTGGGTTCAAAAGCATCCCTTGCCCTTTTAGGAAACTTTTTTCTTCATAGAAGGAAAGGCTTCCCTCTCTTTATTCACAGTTGTGTGTTCTCTAATAAGTGTGCCTTTTCCTTTAGGCTGACCTGCTTTCACTTCAGTGCATGTTGTTTTCAAAGAGCCATTTGATGTACAAGAAACCTTTTGCTAAAAAATAAAAAAGGAAGCTGGAAGAGTGAAATATAAAGAAAGGGATGGAGGGGAAGAAAAAAATTGTTTTGTAATGTATGTTTTTCTATTTGCTGGTGAGTGGACTGATAAATATGAATGCAAAATTTGCACTAAAGTCCTCCAACTTTCAGTAAATTGAAAATTCTGTATATACCTTATTTTACTTTCCCTTAATTTGTGTCTTGCTTTGACCAAACCAGAAGGACATAAGCAGAAAATCTCTAAAGAAAATATTTCTTTTGAAATAAACAAGAGAATATGAGAAATTGTCTGTTGATTGCCTATTTGCAGAATTTCTCCTATTTCATGTGGTCTTTGATAATACCCCAAAATATGTTTGTGCCTTAAAAATTTTTTATCTTGCTCTCCAAATCTAAAATACCTTAATTTCTGAGATCTCTACTGTGATATAGTGAGTATATTCATTTTTGTATATGTGATTGTACATGTGTGACAAGATTTTGGTTATATCAGGTTCAATGGATAAATCATTCTCAACATCACAACTAAGTTTCTCCATTTTTTTATCCATAATTTAATACAATTACTCAAAATCTATCTCATCCAGGAGCCCTCTCTTCTTAAACTTTGTTTAGACAATCCTTTATTTTTTTCCTAAATGATTTTGCAAACTCCAAATCTCAGATTCTATACTCTATAGCATATATTAAGTATATTATTTGTATCACATACCCTTTTATTTCTTCAATCAGATACATTCTCTAAAAACAAAAATAATGTTATATCTCTCCCCAATCTAAGATTTTCTCCTAGTTCCTATTAGTTTATAAAGTCAATTTTTGTGTAATCTTCAATGCTATTAACATAGAAGAAACTGATATGTCTTTGTATATATAAACATAAAGAGAGAGAGAGACTTTAACAGACATAATTTATACACACAGATGACTGACACACAAAATTCTTATTTTCTAAATGCTTTCAAATCCTTCAGTTAGCATATGAATTCCACACACTGCTTCAGTGCAGAATTGTCACCATAAGTCACATATACACACATTAATAGCCCCCACTAAGGATGGCAAATAAATCACCCTTTCCACCACTCTGCCTATTACTAATCAATCACTACACTCTTTAACGATAAATATAGAAGCAACCTCACACTCATTCTCAACATGGCAAAGTATATTATAGACAGGCAATAGCAATCAATTAAAGTTGGCTTAAGAATAAAATCTATTTTTAATTTCTCCCAAACTGTAGACTTGTTGAAGACAAGTGCCATTTGTATTTTATTCACTCTATTAGCATAGATTATGCTTGGCTGCAAATAGGAGAAAACTATAAGAGATATTTAAGAAAACAGAACCTTATTTTTCTTAAACAAGACATCCTGGAGTCCAGACCTATCTAAGTACCTAAGAAAGTAATTAAGAACCCAGGCACCTACCATTTCTATCTAGCTATCCTTGCTTTTTGTTTCTATGATCATGATATACCAGCTACAGTTCTCGGCATTGCATGCCTGTTCTAGGCAGGAGGAATAAGGAAAATACAAAGGGAAAAAGGATGTCCTAGTTAAGACTTCAATGTCTTAAAATAGAAAATTGATATTTACTCAGGAATATCCACTTTGTAGAAATTCTGTTGGCTCACACAATATCAGACAGTCAATTCTAGTTGCTCAAAATCCCAAGAAATCAAGTTTTGTTTTGTTTTTATCTACCAGGTTGCTCAAAGAAAATACTTTCTCCTACAGTAGAAAATGAAGAAATTCATGAGTAGGTTACTATTAGTCTACTCTACAAACCAAGTTTTGAATGCATAGCACAGTGCTACCCCAGAGTATACCCTCAATGAGAAAACAATTAATAAATTAATGAGTGAGTTATTGAACCATCATGATATTTATGTAAATTAGCATTCAAAATGCCTCCATCGATGATACCTTATATTCCAAGAAAAAAATCACAAATTATAAGCATATAAAAATTGTATAAGCCTTTATTTTTAGTATACATAGCACAGTAATACACTTGAAAAAGCACTTATCAAAAGCTTTCTAAGTGATAATAATGGTAAAATTTTCAAAATTATTTGTTTTCTTGTTCTTCCAACTTATTTCACTGGCTCTAGAACATACCTATTCTTTTACAGTTGAAATGACATATTTTATTCCTCACAGAAGATTTTCAATCTCCTATAATGATTATTTGTGTCTCAGGAAGCACACTCACTACCTAAATGTGAAAAGATTATTTACTGTTGTTTACAGTGGGCAGTTATAAATCCATTTGTTGATATGACATCAATATCCTTTAAATTGTTATTTTAGTTTATGTTCTCTCTTTGCAAAAGAAAAAAAAATTACCCATGAAGAAAAGTATATTCCTTTTTCTTGGGATAGTTTCTTATATTTACTTTGTTCTTTTTAAATTCTTCAAGAAAAGAAAGTAAAAGTTGAAATTTAAAGTTTTTTTAAAAAATTGCAAAAGAGGACTGGCACTGTGGTGTAGTAGGTTAAACCTCTGTCTGCAGCACCAGCATCCCATATGGACACTGGTTCATGTCCCGGCTGCTCCTCTTCCAATCCTCCCCTCAGCTCTGGCATGAGAAAGCAGTAGTGGCCCAAGTGTGGGGAGACCAGGAAGAAGCTTCTGGCTCCTGACTCTTGGCTTCAGATTGGCCCAGCTCCAGCCCTTGCAGCCATTTGGGGAATGAACCAGCATAACGCAGATATCTCATTGTGTCCCTCCCTCTCTCTGTAATTCTGCCTCTCAAATAAATAAATAAAATCTTTTTTAAAAAAACTGCAAAATACAATTCACAATCACAAACATATTCCACACAACAAAGGAAGTGAATGTCAGAGGTAAAGCATGAGAAAAATCCAAGATCTGTAAGAGTGGGTCCTAAAAGGTAAGACAAAATCATTTGGCTTTTATACAAAAATAGGTAACTCATAGGGAATTCATTGGGCTTCAAACACTTCTCAATTCTTCACATATATTACATCATTTAAAACATATAACCCTCTGAAATAAGTACCATTCTTTTAAAAGAAAAGATTTATTTATTTGAAAGTCAGAGAGAGAGAGAGAGATCTTTCATCCACTGAACCATTCCTCTAATGCCTGCACCAGCTAGGGCTGCACCAGGCTGAAGTAAGGAGCCAGTGACTGAATCTGGGTCTCCTGCATGTGTGGCAAGAACTTCAAAGCTTCAGCCATCATTTGTTGTCTCCCAGGGTGCGCATTATCAGGAAGCTCAAATGAAAGAGGAGGGGGCGACTCAATCCCAAAGCCTCCAATGCCATGTATGTTTGACAAGTGCTGGTTTAGCTCACTGTAAAGACCATGCCTGTCCCATAGGTACCATTCTTATCACCATTTTACAGTTGAGAAAGTGATTGTTCTATCACTTGCATAGTTGCTAAATGACAATCTTGCATGCAAAACATGATGTCCAGTTCTAGAATCAGGACTCCTAACCAATAAATTTCACTGTGTTTACATGACAACAGTGATACAAGGCTTAAGGCACTACATTTGAAAAGACATATCTCTTTTTAATAATTATTAATATTTTATTATTAGAAGGATAAGGCTGGGGGCCAGCATTGTGGAATGATAGGCTAAGCCTCCACCTATGGTGCCAGCATCCCATATGGGCACCAGTTTGTGTCTTGGCTGCTCCTCTTCTGATCTAGCTCTCTGCTGTGGCCTGGGAAAGCAGTAGGATGTCCCTGCACCCATGTTGGAGAACTAGAAGAAGCTCTGGGCTCTTGGCTTCAGATCAACCCAGCTCTGGCCATTGCAGCCATTTGGGGAGTGAACCAGCATACGAAAGACCTTTCTCTCTGTTTCTCCCTCTCTCTCTCTCTGTAAATCTATTTTCAAATAAATAAATAAAATATTTATTTTAAAAAATGAAGAAAAATAAAGCTAACCAAGAAGAAAACATATATAGAAGCAATTGCAATAGGAAAAATGGAAATAAACTTTGCAAGGTGGAGTCATAAAGAATGTCTTCATCCTCAGGAACTGAGGACACTTAGAACATATTTTAATGATTTTTCAGATATGTCCTATCTATACTTCTCATCAAGAGTCACGAGCTCCATTACTGTATATGACAACTGGCCTCTTGGATAGCATATAAGCTTAGAAACTATCGTTTGAATTCTAAGAGTAAATGAAGGGTTAGAAATTTCAGATAGAATTATCTTGGACAGCACATGATGGGGTCCTTCCAGCTCTGAAGTTCTAAAATCAGTATTTCATCTCCAGGTAAAAGGGCAAAGGAAGTCCCTTTATCATCCTAGTAAATGATTAACCCCTGTATGTTTTGCTTCATAACGGATCTTTTGGTGAATCAGTTTGGCAGAGACAGATGCTAGTCTAGGTATAGGAAAATGTAGCAGATTTTAGGTACTCCTTCCTAGACATGATTGGTGTGGTGCTGGCAGGAACTGGGTAAGGTACTCCTTTCAGCCCCTATGGTAGAATTGGCTGGCACAGACTTTGAGTGAAAATAGTAGATTATTACACAGGTGAACTATGATGGGTCAACAAGCAAATCTGCAGCCACATGTAGCCCATTGGGCATTTAAAATAGCTCCATCACTAGCTTTACCCTTCTAGACTTTCCTGGACACTATTCCTTTCTGTTTCACTGACAAATATCCTGAAATTCATTGCAACTTGGGCACCAAATATGGCAACTGTCCACACTAAACTTTTTTATTGCCATCAAAAGAAATGGATTCCAAAATCAGAAGACTCCAAAGAAGCTCAGAATTGTCCTGGGAATAAAGAATTTTAAATCTCGTAGGGGAAAAATGTTGATCACAAATCCACCAGGAAAAAGAAACCAAGCTTTTGTTTTCTCTTCAGTTACAGAAAAGAGACTTTGGAATTTCTAGTGGAATATACATTGAAGTTTCTGTTTACTTCCCTCTGTGTCCATGGTGAGACAAGGGTAAATGGTTTCCTCAAGGGTAAATCCGGCTGTGATTAAGGAAATGAAATTATTGCAGGCCAGTTACAGAAACAATCTTGCACCAGTTTTCCCAAGATATTTTCAGCTTTAACAAAATATCTCACATACCAGGAAACCAAATGTCAGGCAAATTGAGGTGGTAGGTCACCCTATGCTAGCCTAGGTGCACATATACACACACATACACACACACATCCATAAAAAACAAGCCAAACTCCTCTTGCTTTTCCATTCTCTCTCAGTACTGATTATTCCAGCACACAAAATTTCTTAATAAGCTCATGTTGTCTTCCTTTCATTTCAAAACAAAGCCTGATGATTATAAAAACAAAAGCTGGAATCCTTAGCAATCCTACACCCTGGGAGGTTGGGGTAGTGGGTAGATTTCTTAACTCAAAACTAGGAATAAAGAGGAGTTATCTTTAGATGAAAGGAGAAAAATTATTCACATACTGAAACACATTAAAAGTTCTTATTCAATCAGATTCATAGGAAAAGAGTACATAGAATGATAGACATACACACAAATAAAACCAAACTATATCACTAGGTAACTTCCTATTGGCAAGTGAAAAGATGGCCATATTTTAAATTATGCTGCAAATCAGAAAAGGCACCATCCTTCAGAATTGCACATTAAAATAAGTGAAAGAAACCCAGTGAGTTATACAATCATAAGAGACATGAAAAAATGATAAACTCAAGGCATACTAAGAGCAGTCCTGGTGACTTGGAAGTCTTGCTAAAATCTCCAGGGTGGATATACACAGAAAGTGATTTTGGTCTTGGTTTCCAAATTAATATCCAAAGATCAAAAAATAAAAATAAACCGAAACATGAGCAAAACATTCCAATGGACCACTTGACAAGACCAAGAGAGAGGGTTCTGTTGTCAAACTGTGGCCAACTTAGGAGTGATGTTAGATAACATATGGAAAACCAAAGTTCTGGGTTTTACTCCATCCAGATGCTTATGCCCTCATACAAGTTACCTGACTCAGTCAGGAGCAAAAACTTTAAATGTCAATAGGGACCAAGTGAGCAACACAGATACACCAGAATTGAGGCCAACTGGAGATTCCACATCATATATAAGAAGAACTGATTCTACTCAGCCTAGCTAATCATTGACAGAGTGTTAAATGTCATATTTTCTAATAATTCCTGCATGGCAAAAAATGCATGTTTTATGTGAAATCCTGAGATTTGTTAATTTTATCTAATTCAATACTTTCAAAAACCTCATTGCTTTTAAAACACACCTTCAAGCTACACTTTTCCTATTTGTGCTCATAAAGCTTGATCTTATTAACTGTCACTAGATAGAACCAGAGGAGAAGGGAGTCTGGTGGACATCTACAGTGCATTCAGGGGCCTCTGAGTGAAGAAGCTGGAAAGGTCCACTCCACAGCCAATCCCCTCTTTCAAATGCTAGGACCATTCTGCCTACATCTGGTGGTTACAGATAAACAGTCTAAAATATTTTAAGTAATGATTGCTTTCTAAACAACACTACAGTTTACTGTTAAGACACATTGTATTGGCTCAGCAGTTAAGCTGTTCTTTGGGATGCGCACATCCCATGTTGGTATGCCTGGGTTTGAGTCCCAGCTCCATTCTCTAATCTAGCTTCCTGTAATGCACACCCTGGGGGATCAGCAGGCTATGGTTCAAGTATTTGGGTCCCTGCCACCCATGTAGGAGACCAGATTGAGTTGTTGGCTCTTGCTTCAATATGGCCTAGCCCTTCTATTGCAGGCATTTGGGAAGGGAACTAGCAGATGGGAGACCCCTCTGTCTCTCTGTCTGCTACCCACCCACCTACCCCTGAAGTTCACCTTAGAAAGAGATAAAATGGTCCAACTCTTGGCAGAGCTGCCTGGGCTCTTCACAAGCTGACTTCTGCTGAAGCCCAGGCTTACCACATTGAAAGCCACTGCAGTGGACTGGCCTGTTGGGTCTCCTTGAGGGCAGATCACTGTACAGATCAGCCATTAATAGCCATAGGCCTGCCACCCATTGCTTCTGATGCCGAGCTTTCTTTTCCTCCTGGTTTGTGTTAAAGCAGACCAGAGGATGCAAGTCAAAGGAGTGCCCGTGTCCCATCTCTAATCTTCGGTGGTCTGAACTACAAGTCTATAGTCACAGGCATGTTCTGTAGTAGTTTTTCTAAGGTAGACAATGCCCATGAGGAAAATTATATTCTCACTTTAAAACTTTCTTTCCCTTTGGTCTGAAAGGGAGGTTTTTTCTACTTACTGTATACTTTGCTGATGGCGAAGTGAATCTAGCTATGGAGTCGAAGGATGCCCAGGTCAGAGCCACAGATCTTATTGGCTCTAAGCTGAAAAGCCCTTCACTCAGCCCAACTTCCAAAGTGACCACTGCAGCTGAGGGTGTGGTCAAGTAGGGTCAGCAACATTGCAGGCAGAACTGTAAATTTCTTGGTAGAGATGCCACCTGCCTTTACCTGGCCAGCTCTCCTCCCAGGCCAGCCAAGTAATGAAAGTCAACAGAGTGCCTTCCCCTAGGAGGTTCACACCTCCCTTAGGATATACCCCATGTGAAGAGATAGATAGGTCTGGGCCTCTGAATTTACAAGGCCTAAAGCCCACCAGATTATTATCAAGCCCCTTCTATCAGGTTCTATTTGCCTCTCAATCAGAAAACTTAATTGTAGCTTAGACAGCACCTTTCTTAGCTCCTCTAATAATGACTCTGTCCTTTGTTCTAGACCCTGTCTAGAGTACTCGGGCCTCATTCCTTCGTAATCATAACCTCTACTCTACCACCAATGGCTCTACTCCCAACCTGTGTGTACTGATGGTCCTCTTCCCCACTTAATGCTGTATAATTGTTCAAACCTGGTAAATGCCACTCTTAGGATCATTGGTTACTATCCTCACTCTGTCTTTTATGACCTTGTCTAAATATGATCAGAGTCGGTGAACTTGGAAGGCTTCCATAGCCTTGGCAACTCATGACGACAGCCTAGGATGGTTACTGGCGCCATAAACTAGAGTGTCAATTTGTTGGGTCAACAACAGGAGCCACTGTGCACTTGCTCCTCATGTGGGATCTCTGTCCTTAATGTGCTGTACATTGTGATTTGATGATATAACTAGTATTCAAACAGTATGTTTCACTTTGTGTGTCTATGTGAGTGCAAACTGTTGAATCCTTTATACTAAATTGATCTTCTGTATATAAAGAGAATTGAAAATGAATCTTGATGCAAATGGAAGGGGAGAGGGAGCGGGAGAGGGGAGGGTTGCGGGTGGGAGGGAAGTTATGGGAGGGGGAAGCCACTGTAATCCATAAGCTGTACACTGGAAATTTATATTCATTAAATAAAAGTTTAAAAAAAAAAGAAAGAGATAAAATGAATGTAGCTTTTAAAAATATTCAAACTTAATGTCACATCCTATATTGTAACCTAGATCTGTTATCTTTCAGTTTAGTACCATTTCTGCTAAATTTCTAAAAATTGGGATCATACCTCATCTTTCGATACCTAAGTCTTTTGGTGATAAAGTAAGACAGTATGTGTTGACAGTTTCTAAAGTCTGTAATACAATGAAAATGTAACATACTGTAATTTCATGAAGACCAGGATGAATAAAGCTTGGTAGCAGGAACATCTTGATGGAAATATTTACACTAAAAATTCAGGGAAAATGTCCTCAGATGCTAATGTAACCAAGAGCTGGGGACTACTAGGAGCTAATTTATAAGTTTCTGGAAACACAAGGACAATCAAAAGCAGAGTAACACACAAATTTTATAGTAGAGATTAAAAAGGACATTTTAGTAAGGAAAAGAATAATTTTAAATGATTGTCATTAGAAGGATGCAATACAGTAACCAAGTTACTGAAACTTAAATGTGAGGTAAGACTATCATAGGTTTATTTAATTCTCTTACACCTCTTTCTATTCTAATGACAAAACACAGTACTTAAATTCATTGTTAAATCTCAGCTTGCAGGAGAAGCATTGGAGAAGCAGCTTAAATAAGCCCAGGGCAATTCAAACACATCACAAATAAACCATTTTCTCAAAGTATGCATTTCTAATTCAATGAAACTACAAAGTTTATATATATATTATATATATATATATATAATATATATATATAGTTACATAATCTCTTATAAAGTTACATGCTCTCCTAAAACACAGATGCAGCCCAGGGACAAAATATATTCTTGATTTTTTTTTCTTTATGGGGAATTTCAATTGCAGAAATACATAATTTTCCTCACAATTTACACTTAAATAATTATCATGCCTACCTGTTTTGAAGTGGAAACACACATCTGGATTTAATTAGAAAGACAAGAAAACAGCATCTGGAAAGGATGAGGACGGCTTGTTCTTGGAAAGATTATGAGCATTAGGAGTGAAAATTCCCTTTATATCAGAAACAGGACCTTCTAAATGAAGTTGTAAAATGTTCCATTCTGGCTAATATGACATTAATATCTTCCAATGATGAGTATTATGATCCATAAAGCCTCTGTTATGGGTTTTTCACAATTCTGTTTTAATATTCAAAAGTTTCTTCTTGAGGATTTCAAGTCTGGAATCACAAAAGAGCTAACTGTTACTGGCCTTAGACTGTCTTGTCCAAGGCTAATACTGCCACTGACAACCATCCCTTCCCATCATATCTTCAAGTTCTCTTCACCAATATCTTCTTTACCTCCTAGCAGTGGCATCCTTTTCTCAATATATTATGACAATTATTTTCATATAATTTCCGTTTAAAAGAATCTTTACCTCTGCATCTTTATTTCTACCATCCTCTTTCCCTTTTCTTTCATAAACAAACTTAAAGGCAGGCTGACCAACATTTGTCTTTACTTCCTTAGATTCTGTCGTGAGCCTACCACATCTTACCTCTGCCCTCACCCGCCTGCAGAACATCTCTCCTAATATGCTGTTCCAAATTTATGAGAAATCCACCATTTGGTTTTATGCAATTTTTTTTATTTTTTATTTTTTTTAACTTTTATTTAATGAATATAAATTTCCAGTGTACAGTTTATGGATTACAAAGGACAGAGTCATTATTAGAGGAGCTAAGAAAGGTGCTGTCTAAGCTACAATTAAGTTTTCTGCTTGAGAGGCAAATAGAACCTGATAGAAGGGGCTTGATAATAATCTGGTGGGCTTTAGGCCTTGTAAATTCAGAGGCCCAGACCTATCTATCTCTTCACAAGGGGTATATCCTAAGGGAGGTGTGAACCTCCTAGGGGAAGGCACTCTGTTGACTTTCATGACTTGGCTGGCCTGGGAGGAGAGCTGGCCAGGTAAAGGCAGGTGGCATCTCTAACAAGAAATTTACAGTTCTGCCTGCAATGTTGCTGACCCTACTTGACCATCCCCTCAGCTGCAGTGGTCACTTTGGAAGTTGGGCTGAGTGAAGGGCTTTTCAGCTTAGAGCCAATAAGATCTGTGGCTCTGACCTGGGCATCCTTCGATTCCAGGGCAGGTCCATTTCCAGTGATCCAACTCTTGGCAGAGCTGCCAGGGCTCTTCACAAGCTGACTTCTGCTGAAGCCCAGGCTTACCACATTGAAAGCCACTGCAGTGGACTGTTTTATAATTTTGAATGCATTTATCCTATTCTTCTTGATAATCTTGTGATAATACAATTCTGTTTGCATTTCCCTCCTATATTATTGCTACATTCTCTTCCTCACCTCAACTTTTAGAAGTTGATATTCCGGAAAAAAAAACAAAAACAAAACAAAACAAAAAAAAACTCTGTCTCTCTCTCTCTCACTATCCACTCTGCCTGACCAAAAAAAAAAAAAAAAGTCGGCGCCACGGCTCAACAGGCTAATCCTCCACCTTGCGGCACCAGCACACCGGGTTCTAGTCCTGGTCAGAGCTCCGGATTCTGTCCCGGTTGCCCCTCTTCCAGGACAGCTCTCTGCTGTGGCCCGGGAGTGCAGTGGAGGATGGCCCAAGTGCTTGAGCCCTGCACCCGCATGGGAGAGCAGGAGAAGCACCTGGCTCCCAGCTTCGGATCAGCACGATGCGCCGGCCGCAGCGCGCTGGCCGTGGCGGCCATTGGAGGGCGAACCAACGGCAAAAGGAAGACCTTTCTCTCTGTCTCTCTCTCACTATCCACTCTGCCTGTCCAAAAAAAAAAGTTGATATTCCGGCTGGTGCCACGGCTCACTAGGCTAATCCTCCGCCTGCGGCACCAGCACCCTGGGTTCTAGTCCCGGTTGGGGCACTGGATTCTGTCCCGGTTGCTCCTCTTCCAAGCCAGCTCTCTACTGTGGCCTGGGAGTGCAGTGAAGGATGGCCCAAGTGCTTGGGCCCTGCACCCCATGGGAGACCAGGGGGAAGCACCTGTCTCCTGGCTTCAGTTCGGCACGGTGCACTGGCCATAGCGGCCATTTGTGGAGTGAACCAACAGAAAAGGAAGACCTTTCTCTCTTTCTCTCTCTCTCACTGTCTAACTTTTCCTGTCCAAAAAAAAAAGTTGATATTCCTTAATATTCTATCATGAACCTTCTGCTCTTGTCACTTTATATATTTTCCTGAGTTACATCTATATTTTTATTAATTGTGGACTCCATAAAATTCTTCCTCATTCATATCTCAAATCCTGACTTGGGAGTTTCTGATGCAGATATTCATTTCTTTTCTTTTTATTATTTATTTATTTGACAGGTAGAGTTACAGACAGTGAGAGAGAGAGACAGAGAGAAAGGTCTTCCTTCCATTGGTTCACCTCCCAAATGGCCGCTACTGCCGGCGCACTGCGCTGATCCAAACCCAGGAGCCAGGTGCTTCCTCCTGGTCTCCCATGCGGGTGCAGGGGCCCAAGCACTTGGGCCATCCTCCACTGCCCTCCTAGGCCACAACAGAGAGCTGGACTGGAAGAGGAGCAACTGGGACTAGAACCCGGCGCCCATATGGGGTGCTGGTGCTGCAGGCGGAGGATTAACCAATGAGCCACAGCGCCAGCCCCTCTGATGCATATTTTCAAAACTTTCTTCCCCACTCATACATGATTTTCCTTTCTGGCCCCTCTATCTTTTTTTTTTTTTTTTTGAGGAGGGTTGTGAAAGAGGGTTGAGGTAAAAGGAAAAGCACAACACTCTTTCAACACAGGAATACTAGCATTATAATTGACTCTTCATCTTCTTCATATTCTCTTACTTCCATTGATATAAATTTTATTTTCTTATTTCTGTGCTTTCTCCTATTACCTTCATAGTGTCAATCATGCACACTGACACATGTCATTTCCTATCTTCAAATCCTTCATTGGATCACATCATTTGTGAAAAAAATGTTCAAATTCTTTGCCATTGCATAAAAACTTCATTATAGTCAGGCACCTACTTACTTTGCAAGCTAAATACCTATCAATTCTGCCACATGCAGTTTAAAATCTAACCAGGTGATGCTACTTGAAGGTTCTTGACCATAGCTTGATCTCCCATGTGTCAGGACTTCAATGCTTTCTTACCTCCTTCTCCATCTGTGTATCTCATTCAATACTCAATCCAAGGTTCATCCCCTCAGAAAAGTATCTTCTGATGCCCATTCACCCTTCTAGGTGCTCTCTTGTCACCTTTTAGTATAAAGCTACCCATAATCATTCTAATAGCAGTCACAAAAGTCTTTTCATGAATCCCTGCCATTGAGGCCTGGTTGGCTACCTCTTTTTTTGTGTGAGCGTTGGTCTGGTCTCCTTGCAGTAAACTTATCTTTCCTTAAGACAGGTGAGAATAAAAGGTTGTGCAGTGCAGTCACATGATCACACTGATATTATTAGTGTTCTTCAGAAGGTTTATTCAAACTCTTTAAAGCATAAGTATGAAATAATTACCTTATCTTCTGGAACATGGGCAATGCTCAATAGATAGATTCCCACACTCCTCCTGACCAAACACTTAGCATAGGCATCACATTGAATCTCATTCTGGCTTTCATTGGCTGCTTTTTTCTGTGTTCCCTGAGCCCCTGGCTGCTAATAGTGGCTATTACATAGTTCATGGTATATAAATATTTGATGAAAAAATGACTTAATTAATGTCCATGTGCTTTTGTCACTACTATACGTATGTTCTTTCTCCCTTGGAATTTTCCTAAATTTCCTGTGGATAATCATCTGTTACTGGTCCTTAGACATTATGGCTTGATCTCATACCCTGGATACCAGGGATGGGGCTGATTAGATTAAATGTGACAGATACCTAGTTTCCTAGGTTGCAATTCTTGAGTCATAGAGCAATACATAATTAAAATAATGCCAGTAAAATGAGAATAGGTATTTTTCACAGAATTCTGAAATAATTCCCCTCCAGGAGATTACAATTCTTCCATGGATATTGGAATGAATGTGAAATTTTGAGTCCAAAATTCAATTTTTAACACAAAACAGGATTCAGGAATTGTTGGAGTTACTCAAGACCAATGAAAGAGATGAAGAGAAACCAGACCATTTTTGAAATCTTCAACTTAGTAAGATCCAAGTTACCTCTTAAAACAGACTAACGCGAATATATATGAGCTGATGGATTTCTTTTGTTATTTAAGCAATATTGATTTCTTTCATTTTATTTGCAGTGTAAATAATCTTAATTGATTCAACTTATTTCACTCACTTTACTAGCTCTACATTTTCTGGTAAAATCATGTTCTCTAGTAAATCTGTCTGGTTTCAGTAAGCCACTAAATTCTGAGCCTCAGTTTCTTCATTATTTTTTCACTGCCCTATATTTGATTCACCTAAATATACTCCAATAAAAATTCTCTCTGTTATGTTGATACATATGAAAATATTACTACTCTCATACAATTTTACTAGTATGCATTTATTCCTTCTGTTTATTGACTTATTTTTCTAAAGCTCAGATGCTTCTTACAGATTACCTTATTCAATGATGTCATTTAGTCTACAGTGAATCTAAAGCCCAAAAGTTTAAATAAATTTTTCAAGATCTCTCAGTTATAAAAAAATCTGTGACCAAATACATGCTGACTGGTCACCTATTTAGTTTGAATAAGCTGGCCATTTCTAGTAAACAAATTCTTTTTCTATGTAAAGACTATGATCATATTAGTTGATGAGAAGTAAAGTAATATTTTATATTTGTTAGCAAATACGTATTAACAACCACTGAAGAACTTTAAAAGGTGAAAATCTCTTCTAACTATACAGTCATTCAGTCATCCATCTGGTACATGTTTATAGCAGATTTATTGAAGAAGCGTATGTACCAACTTCATAGTTATTAATGAATCTCCATGCATCAGCTTAAAGTGAAGCTTGACCTTTGAAAGCATGTTGAATTTGTATTTAAGTAAGATTAAAGACATTCTTAGTAAACAGAACCTATGTTAGCAAAGACTCAACAGGGAAAAGGAATCAATCATATTTACAAAAAAAAAAAAAAACAAGCTATATCCCTAGAACTCATAGTAAAAGGAAAATGAACCAAGTGCTGAAAATCTAGAATAGATGATGGGTCATCCAAATTTTTCATTGATGCTACCAACATGTACAGGACAGGAACACCATTGCTGGCTATCTTAGGCTTTCCTTTTACCATACATAAACGAAGAGTATGCCATGTGCCTCTCAGTCAGGTCAGATTCATGTAACATCTCATAATAGTTCACAACTGTGCTATGAAATAAGCATACATGCATAGTCCATATACCAATGAAAAAAGTAAAAACTCAGATGGGATCAAAGGTTTATCTAAGCAAGTTTGAACTGGTATACATTCTGAAAGCTCAAATTCTTTTTCTAAATTTAGATCTGGCAAAAAATTTAGGTTCTGACTAACCTTTTTGTATCAAAGAGTGAAGAATTGAGAAAAGGTGTTCTCACCATTGGAGAGGACAATTAGGCTCCCCTGTGACCTGAAGTGAGATTAAATTGACAGTATTGATGAGCTGCTGCTCTCATGCACATTAGAATGAATATTTTAGATATTATGCCACTGAGACAAATTTTGGCCCATTTCATAGTGGTGTCTATATTTCTTCTGACTGTCATTCACTCAGAGTTGGCTAATATTTTTTCAGTGACTATGTATTGCTGTGTCAAAGTTACCATCAATGAGAATATTTATCATCATAATGTATGACTCTACTTATCATTTCAGACACTGTTGCTTATTTAGTGCCTTATCATGAAGATAGTGCTAGAATGACTCCCTGATGACTGACCTGCAAAGAACATTGACCAAGAAGCACCAGTTATTAAAGACTTGAGGAAAGCATAATGCATTGTGCATGAAATACAATATAAATTACAATATGAGATTTGTATCACTTAAAATGTAAAAATGGCAGGGAACCTACAGATAGGCAAAAAAATCTATATACAATGATAGCGATCTTGCTTTAATATATGAAATTTATATTCCTGTCATTTTCAAAACCAATGTGAAGAAATAAACTGTGAGAAATGAGAAAGAGTAAACACAAAACTTGATGAATAGTATTGTTCTGACATACAAAGAATTTCATACTGACTTTGTTTATTGCAACCAGGATATGGCTCTATCCATTTAGCGAAATTAATTATGGGCTTTTCCTCTCTCCAGAATCTCTTCCTGTCTTTACAACCCAGTCTCATGATAATGTCAACAAAGTAACATCAACTCCATCTTTATATTTTGTTTTTATTTTCCTTTTCTTTTTGGCCTCAGCTTTCTAAAAGATAAACAATGTTTTAATTTATTTATTTATACAAACAGAATAGGTTTCATGTGTTTCATATACACAGTTTTAAAATCATGATGAGATTTCTCACCCTTGCTCCCTATCTTCTTCACTCCCACTCTCATCTCCTCTTTCTTTCTGAATTTTCTTTTAATGTTTGTGATACCATACTTTGTTTACTCTATGATCACAAGCTTAACACTCCACTAAATAAAGAATTCAAGAAGTAATAAGTAGAAATGCCATTGTTCCTTAGGTATATAAACAAGTGGTATAAACAATAATCAAATCTCAAAATATCCATTTCACTCATATATATTACATTTGTTTGTTTTAAAATATATTTAATAGATTTAGTACAAATAGGTTACACATATAAAACATACATCCCACTGAATTTCAATGAAAGGTATAATTTTCAAATATTTCAAAAAATTTTAAACTTTTATTTAATGAATATGAATTTCCAAAGTACAGCTTATGGATTACAATGGCTTCCCCACCACCACCAAACTTCCCTCCCACCCGCAACCCTCCCCTTTCCCACTCCCTCTCCCCTTCCATTCACATCAAGATTCATTTTCAATTCTCTTTATATACAGAAGATCAGTTTAGCATATATTAAGTATAAGAGAGAGAGAGAGAGAAACAGAGAGAGAGAGAGGAGAGAGAGAGAGAAAGATCATCCATCTGCTGGTTCATTTTCCCTCAACGTGCCCTCAATAGCTGGCCCTGGTCCAGGCTGAAATCAGGAGCCAGGAACTCCATTCCTGCCTCCCTTCAGGGACCCAAGCACTTGAGCTGTTACCTGCTGTCTCCCAGTATGTGCACTAGCAGGAAGCTGGGTCAAAAGCAAAGATGTGTCACATTTAGACCCTCTGTTTTGGAGTATGGACATTCCAAGCAACAGCTTACCCACTGTACCACATTCTTTGCCTCATGTTTAATCTTTTCCTCTGTCTCATATGATTTTAAGATCTTTAAGTTTTTTCTGCATTCCTATGATTTTTCTCTTTGTGCTTTAGTCATTTTCCATTAGTCTATCTTGTACAGCTTTAATCCCCTTTACAGTTCTTAATTAATCCCATTAGTTAAATACTTAATTTCAGGCAAACATTTTTGACTTACAATTTAACTTTAATTCTCTTTGATGATTCTCGTTTCATTTGAGAAGTTCTCCGTATTTTTCCCTTTTCTTTTTTTTTTTAAATTTTTATTTAATGAATATAAATTTCCGAAGTACAGCTTATGGATTACAATGGCTTCCCCCCACCCACCAAACTTCCCTCCCACCCGCAACCCTCCCCTTTCCCGCTCCCTCTCCCCTTCCATTCACATCAAGATTCACTTTCAATTCTCTTTATATACAGAAGATCAGTTTAGCATATATTAAGTAAAGATTTCAACAGTTTGCCCCACATAGTAACACAAAGTGAAAAATAATGTTGCCCCCACATAGTAACACAAAGTGAAAAATCACAATGTACAGCACATTAAGGACAGAGATCCTACATGATATTTTTTAAAAATTGATTAATTTTCTATGCAATTTCCAGTTTAAAACCAAGTTTTTTTTTTCCATTTTCAATTATCTTTATATACGGAAGATCGATTCAGTATATGCTAAGTAAGGATTTCATCAGTTTGTACCCACACAGAAACACAAAGTGTAAAAATACTGTTTCAGTACTAGTTATAGCATTACTTCATATTGGACAACACATTAAGGACAGATCCCACATGAGATGAAAGTACACAGTGACTCTTGTTGTTGATTTAACAATTTGACACTCCTGTTCATGGCGTCAGTAATCTCCCTAGGCTCTAGTCATGAGTTGCCATGGCTATGGAAGCCTTTAGGGTTCTCTGACTTTGATCTTATTCCGATAGTCTCATAGTCAAAGTGGAAGTTCTCTCCTCCATTCAGAGAAAGGTGCCTCCTTCTTTGATGGCCCCGTTCTTGTTTTTAATACTCTATATATTAGTTAACACAAATCAGAGTAAACAAGATAGTTGTGTTGTTGGATCTGGCTATATCACTAAGTGTAATGGTCTTAAATTGCATCCATTTTTCTGTAAAAGACAAGATTTCATTCTTTTATATAGTTGAGTGGAACGCCAACATGTGTGTGTGTGTGTGTAAATATATATATATATATATATATATATATATATATATATATATATATTACATTTTCTTTATCCAGTCATCAGTTGATGGACATCTGGGTTGATTCCATATGTTAGCTATTGTGAGCTGCTATAAATATGGGGGCACAAATAGTTCTTTCATATGCTGATTTCTTTTGTGTAAATTTCCAGGAGTGGGATGACTGGGTCATATGATAGATCTATTTTCACATTTCTTAGGACTCTCCATAGGGTCTTCCATAATTGCTGTACTAGTTTATATTCACACCAACAGTGAATTAGTGTAGCTTTTTCTCCACATACTTGCTAGAATTTGTTATTTTTTTATTTTTTGATGATAATCATTCTAACTGAGATGAGGTGAAACTTAATTGTGGTTTTGATTCACATTTCCCTGATGGCTAGTGAACCTGAGCATCTTTGCATGTGTCTTAATCATTTGTATTTCATCCTTTGAAAACAAGTATAAATGCCTGTTCATATTCCTAAATGGACTGCTTGCTTTATTTATTTTTGTTGAGTTTCTGGAGCTCCTTATATATTCTGGTTATTAATCTTTTATCAAATGTATAGCTTGTGAATATTTTCTCCCATTCCGTGAATTGTCTCTTTACTTTGTTGAGTGTTACCTTTGCAAGGCAGAAGCTACTTAGCTTGATGCAATCCCATTTGTTTGTTTGTTTGTTTGTTTGTTTTTGCCTATGCTTCTGTGGTCTTTTCAAAGAAGTCTTTGCCTAGGCCAATGTCTTAAAGTGTTTGTCCCATGTTTTTCTCCAGCAATTTGAGGGTTTCAGGTCTTAGGTTAAGGTTCTTGATCTGTTGAGGATTGATTTTTGTGTAAGATGTAAGTTAGGAGTCTTCATTCATACTTCTGCATGTGGATATCCGATTTTACCAATACCATTTATTGAAGAGATTGCCCTTTTTCCAGGGAATGAATTTTAGCTTGTTTGTCAACAACTAGTTGGCTATAGATGTGTGGATCAATTTCTGGGTTTTATAGTCTGTTCCATTCATTCACATCTATTTTTGTGCCAGTATCAGGCTGTTTTGATTAAAATTGTAATTTAATATGTCTTCAGATGTGGTAATGTGTTACCTCCAGCTTTGGTTTTATTGTCTAAGATTGCTTTAGCTTTTCAGGTCTCTTGTGTTTCCATATGAATTTTAGGGTCATCTTTTTTTCTAGATCTCAGAAGAATATCCTTGGTATTTTGATTGGGGTTGCATTGATTCTACAATCTGACTGAAAATTTTAAAAAATGTTCTAGTTCTATATGTGTATTTCAACTACACAGGAAAGATCATCTTCCAGCAAAATAAATACATGCTAAGACTTAAAGAAATAATGACTGTGTTTCATAAATGCCCACCACACAACAGAATCTTCTGGAGTGGAAGTTTCTATAATTTATTTGACCATAAAAATATAGAAAGAAGATTATTGAAATCCAATAATTTGCTGTTCTACTTACCACACAGGCTGCTTAAGGGTTGATCACAAGAACGCAATTTGTTATAAATTGGTAGTGATATTTTCAGCCATTGTTATCACTGTAGATAAAACCCAACCAAATGTATTATGACAAACACTAAGGTGGATGGTCTGAATTTTAAAAGCATATTTAAGTTAGAATTGGTAAAAGGATCATGAAGAAATTCAATTTTGCCCTTATTTTAATAACACTCATTTTAGCTAACAAGCCAAGCTTAAGATTTCATAGGCACTAACCTGTGAGTTTACTATTCATTGACAGTTAATATAAAATGTTTTTATTTCACATTTACAGAACACCATATCATTATTCTATATGCTAAGCTTTTAGAGAATATGAAAAATAATTTTAATATAACATTCTCAATTATTCTCCAAGTCCATGCTGGTAAAAATTTTAGAAAGCTTGAAGATTTTTCCTATCACCTCTGCTAATGTCAATATCTCTTGTCCAAAAGATGTGAGCATTAATAGCAAAATATCTTAGAGATAGTATACTTAATGATATCATCCATAGAATGTAAGGAAAATGATCAATACCTCTTCATCAAAAGGTAAGACAATAATGGTAAACATCTATCAAGATTTGGCAGTGAGTCAGACAAGGTACTGAGGACTATGTTAATTACTTCACTTAATTCTCAACACAACTATATGAGGTAGACCCCATTATTTTCCTAATTTTATAGGTGAGGTAGCACAGAGACATTACACATCATGTCAATAGTCACAAACATGCTAAGTGGAAAAATCAGCCCTGACATAGCTAACCCAATTATAATATAGCAAAGATAACACACATACACACATATATCCAACAAATATTAATTAAATATATTTCATCTTCTACACAAAACCTTCAATATCATTGCACTGAACACTAGAGTGAAATCATCATAAACAGGGTAGATTCTATTCTACGATGGTTAATTTCAAGTGTCAACTGGTTTAAAAAATACATGGAAACCTGGAAAAGCATTTTTTTCAGGCATAACTGTGAAGTGTTCCCAGAGAATAGCACACAAGTCTGAGGGAAGTTAAGTGAGAAGATCTGCCCTCAGTGTTGGGAGACTGGAGAGAATAAATGCAAAGGGTAAAGGAGTATCCACCTCCTGAGCACTAGGACTGCTCATTTCCTATTTTGGACTTGGGAAATCTGTGCTTGCTGGTCTTTGGACTAAAGGACCTAAATCAGTGATCTGCTCATTTGGTACTCAGACTTTTGACCTCAAACTGAGAGTTATATCATTGGCTTCTCTAGTTCTGAGGCCTTATGACTTGGACTGAGCTACACTGCTGGCATCCTAGGGTATCCATTCAGCAGACAACCTGTCTTGGGACTTCTACCTACTATAATCACATAAACAAATTTCCCTAAGAATTCCCATTTCCTTTATCTATATACATATCCCATTGATGGTATTTGTAGAGCACTGACTAATGTAGACTATCACAGAGCCTGAAGACCATAGGGATTCAGATTGAAAATTGGGTGATTTCTTTTTTTTTTTTTTTTGCATTTTTAAAAATTTTATTCACGTTATACAAGTTCCATGTATTTCATTTATACAGAGTCAGGAACATAGTGATTCTTCCCACCCTACCCCCTCCAACCCATGCTCCAACCATTCTTCCTCCTCCTTCTCCCATTCCCACGCTTAATATTTACAAAGATGTACTTTCAGTTTACTTAATGATTGTAAAGTTAACCCTACAATAAATAAAAGATTTCAACATACGGCAATGAAGAAAAAAAAACACTATTCCACAACAAAAGAGTTGTACAAGGGCTGTAAATAAACATTGAATCTCAAAATGTCCATTTCATTCCAATACATTATGTTATAGAGACTCTATTAGTTACCTTGGATCAGGAAAAGCATATGGTATCTGTCTTTTTGGGACTAGCTTATTTCACTAAGTAGAATGGTTTCCAGTTGTGTCCATTTTATTGCAAAAGAAAGGATTTCCTTTTTTTTTTACTCTATAGTGTATATACCATAATTTCTTTATTCATTTAACAGATTATGGACATCCAGGTTGATTCAATATCTTAGCTATTGTGAATTGTGCTATAATGAACATAGGGGTACAGATAAACCTTTCATATGCTGATTTCTTTTGAATTAGGTAAATTCCTGGGAGTGAGGTGGCAGGATCATATGGTAGCTCTATATTCAGACTTCTGAGGTATCACCATACTGTTTTCCATAGTGGCTGGAACAGTTTACATTCCTACCAACAGTGGAGTGGGTACCTCTTTCCCTACATCCTTGCCAGCATTTATTCTTTGTTGACTTCTGTATGAAAGCCATTCTTACTAGAGTGAGGTGAAACCTCACCATGGTTTTGACTGAATCTCCCTGATGGTTAGTGATCCTGAGCAGTCAGTGAAACAGAAGAGAGAATATCGGACTTAGGAGACAGAGCACAGGAAAGTATACAGTCAAACCAAAGAAAAGAAGAGGAAGTTAGAAATCTAAAAACTATTGTTGGGAATCTACAGGATACTATTAAAAAACTCAACATTCTGGTTCCAGGAGTTCCTGAAGGCATGGAGAGAGAGAAAGGATTAGAAGGCCTTTTTAGTGAGATACTTGCAGAGAACTTCCCGGGTCTGGAGAAGGACAGAGACATCCTAGTACAGGGAGCTCATAGAACCCCTAATAAACATGACCAAAAGAGATCCTCACCACGACACGTTGTAATCAAACTCACCACAGTGAAACATAAAGAAAAGATTCTAAAATGTGCAAGAGAGAAACGTCAGATTACTCTCAGAGGATCTCCAATTAGACTCACAGCAGACTTCTCATCAGAAACCCTACAAGTTAGGAGGGAATGGCGAGACATAGCCCAGGTGCTAAGAGAGAAAAACTGCCATCCCAGAATATTATATCCTGCAAAGCTCTCATTTGTAAATGAAGGTGAAATAAAGACCTTTCATAGCAAACAGAAATTGAAAGAATTTGTTGCCACTAATCCAGCCCTGCAAAAGATGCTTAAAGATGTGTTACACACAGAAACACAGAAACACGGTCATCAATATGAAAGAAGGTAAAGGAAGGAAACCCCACAGCAAAAGATCACAGGGAATTCAAAGCATATATTAGAAAATATCTTTTGCAAATGGCAGGGCAAAATTACTAATTATCAATAGTCACATTGAATGTTAATGGCCTGAACTGTCCAGTTAAAAGACACAGATTGGTTAATTAGGTTAAGAAACAAAACCCATCTATTTGCTGCTTACAAGAAACACATCTTTCCAACAAAGATGCATACAGACTGAAAGTGAAAGGCTGGAAAAAGATATACCATGCCAACAGAAATGAAAAAAGAGTGGGCTTAGCCATCTTAATAACAGACAACATAAACTTTAACACAAAAACTGTTTAGGTAGCCAGCGCCATGGCTTAACAGGCTAATCCTCTGCCTTGTGGCACTGGCACACCGGGTTCTAATCCTGGTTGGGGCGCCAGATTCTATCCCAGTTGCCCCTCTTCCAGGCCAGCTCTCTGCTATGGCCCAGGAAGGCAGTGGAGGATGGCTCAAGTCCTTGGACCCTGCACCCTATGGGAGACCAGGAGAAGCACCTGGCTCCTGCCTTCGGATCAGCATGATGCGCCGGCCGCAGCGGCCATTGGAGGGTGAACCAATGGCAAAAAGGAAGACCTTTCTCTCTGTCTCTCTCTCTCTCACTATCCACTCTGTCTCTCAAAAAAAAAAAAAAAAACCTGTTTAGGTGATTTCAACATAAGGCATACTTTTGCTTGTTGTGCTTCTGCTTGAGAGAGTTATTTATTGTTGATATACTCAGCAGTTCTTACATATAAAGATCCTGTGGCATAAATCAGACTGCAGAAGCTTCCTTTTAGTAAGCTTTGGTATATTTATAGAAACTCTGTAATTGCATAACTTCTTTGTTCTGTATACATTTTGGCATCCAACCCTTGCAGTCACAAAGAAAAAAGACAAGCCAAGGAAAAAGTCTGGGAACTTAGAGTCTGAGAATCCTTATAGATCTCTTTTTAATTCCTCTTGGAATAATCTTTTTATTTCCAAATCAAATTTCATAGCCACAATCTTGTGCTTTCACATGAATAATGACCAAAAGACACTGTAGAGTATTAATGTTGACCTAGTTTACTGGCAGCGTCAAAGAAGAGTTGTTTACTTGCTTGCTTCTCTCCTTATTCTAAGCATGATAAATTCAATGCACAGTTTGAAAGTAAAAATGGTCTCCAATGTCTACAAGACAATATTTAGGAAGTCATAGTTCTTAGCACTTATGAACTCACTCCACCCAGATTGTCAAAGCACTTTCAGTCTGGTTCCTGACAGTCTAAGTTGTTCAAAAGCCTCATGCTGGTGCCACAAATATTTTTTATCTTTTATACCCTATAAATCATCTCTGTATTCCAGTTATATTGATGCATATTCAATAACTCTCAGCTACTTCACCAGAGAATACATTCACATTTTATCCTGTTCATCCAGGACTTTCACCTAAGAATAAGAAATATAATGGTTGGATCAGCCCTTGTCTAGACTGTTGAGGAACAACTTACTATTTTATTCCTTTTAGTATTTTTGTTGTTGGTGTTGTTGGTGTTGTTGCTCTGTTTGTTCTACATAAGACTACTGGTTGAACTCTGTAATCAATGCACAATCATTCTTAGGCATTTAAAATTAACAGAAAAGTGATCTCTGTTAAACATAGGAGTGGGAATAAGAGAGTGAGGAGATATATAGGTTGGCACATGCTCACTCGGACTTACCTCCAATGGTGGAACTAGAAATGTGCCAGGGGATTTCAAATCAATCTTACCAAGGATGCAGGTACCAATACCAGCGCACTTGGTAAAGTGATAAGTATAAATACACAACCGATCAAAAAGATAGGGTATGTGTCGAAGAGATTTCACAAATAAGACCAGTGTAAGCAAATAATGAAGGATAGAATTAAAAGGGAGAGAATGATCCTGCAGGGGAAGCAGGACACACAGCAGACTCATAGAATGGCAAATGCCCAAAACTGCACTCCTGCCTCAGAATCAACCCTTGGGACATTCGGATCTGGCTAAAAGATCCATGAGAGTCTCACAGGCATGGAAATCCATGACATGGTGGCAAAAAACAATCTAAATGAAAGACCCTTGTGAACAAGGCCCCAGCAGAAGGAACAGGCCATCAGGGAGAGAGGCGCCTTTCTCTGAAGGGAGGAAGGAACCTCCACTGTGACACGGCCTTGACTAAGCAAGTTCAGAGTCGATGAACTCAAGGGACTTCCATAGCCTAGACAGCTCATAGCAAGAGTCTTGGGTGATTGCTGACGTCATGAGTAAGAGTGCAAGTTGTTAAATCAACAACAGGAGTCACTGGGTACATGCTCCCCACGTAGGATCTCTGTCCTTAATGTGTTTTACTATGAAACTTAAAAACACTACCAGTCGAACAATACCCTATACCTTGTGCGGTTGTGTGAGTGCAGCCTGTTGAAATCCTTGCTTAGTATATACTAAGTTGATCTTCAGTATATGAAGGTAATTGAAAATGAAACTCGATAAAGGACGGGATGGGAGAAGGAGAGGGGAGGGCCACGGGAGGGAGAGAGGTTGGTGGGGGGGAAGCCACAACAATACAAAATTGGCACTTTGTAAATTCACATTTATGAAATAAAAAAAAAGAAATATAATGGTTCTATCTACGGAGATAACTTGGAAGATCATGTGAAGTAGAAAGATCTATTAGCAATTCCCAAATTATCCTTTATGGTTATGGACAGTCATGTGCTAGAAGCAACTCGTACCAACTTATGAAAGTCAATCCTTAAATTTTCAGGAAGTTATTATTCTGTTATTTTTTTAACTTTTATTTAACAAATATAAATTTCCAAAGTAGAGTTTATGGATTACAATGGCTTTTCCCCCCATAACTTCCCTCCCACCCACAACCCTCCCATCTCCCGCTCCCTCTCCCCTTCCATTCACATTGATTCATTTTTAATTCTCTTTATATACAGAAGATTAATTTAGTATATATTACGTAAAGATTTCATCAGTTTGCACCCACACAGAAACAGTGTAAAATACTGTTTGAGTACTAGTTATATCATTAATTCACAATGTACAACACGTTAAGGACAAAGATCCCACATAAGGAGTAAGTGCACAGTGACTCCTATTGTTGACTTAACAAATTGACACTCTTGTTTATGGAATCAGTAATCACCCTAGGCTCTTGTCATGAGTTGTCAAGGCTATGGAAGCATTTTGAGTTCACCAATTCTGATCTTATTTAGACAAGGTCGTAGTCAAAGTGGAAGTTCTCTCCTCCCTTCAGAGAAAGATAGCTCCTTCTTTGATGGCCCATTCTTTCCACTGGGATCTCACTCACAGAGAGCTTTCATTTAGGTCATTTTTTTTTTGCCAGAGTGTCTTGCCTTTCCATGCCTAAAATATTTTCATGGACTCTTCAGCCAGATATGATTCTGTTCTTAGACATGTTCTTAAACCATTGCTATAAAGTAAATTACGTACAATTAGTCTTATCGTTTTAAGAGTTAATAATCAGCATTCAGAATTCCTAGATAGCATACTATTATTCACACTCTTGAGTTTGTGTTTATTGTATATGTACAGCATAAATAATATCTACTAGAGTATTACTGTTAATCTCTTCCAAAACTTATGGTCAAAAACTCTAGTACCTTGAAATTATTCAGGATAGAAAGGAGCATTCATGCCACAGAAATGGTAAATACTACAAATCTGTGATTTTTTTTGTTTCTTTAATCAAAAAATCTATTGTTAAACTATTACCATCACATCCCTGGATACAGGTTTTCTTTACTAAGAACATACTAATTTGGGGAGTCTGAAATCTAGTGTAAGAGTAACAAAAGTTCATGAACCACATGTTTCAATACTGCTGGTTTTTAATTAGAAGAACCAAAACAGTTACTCCATCAGGCAGTTTTTACAAGTGAGCAATATCCATCCATAACATCGCCTTCTTTATTCAGGATTTTAACTTCAGCAACTTTAACTTTCAGAAGAAGAGTAGTTTCACTTTGCCTGTGTCACACTTCCTAAAACTGGTGACATCAGTGCTAACAGGAATTCTCTGACTTGTGACTCCTCCTCTAGAGGAAAGAGGAGAAAAGGAGAGTCTGGATTCCTTACACTTTGCAACAAGTATCAAGACTATTTCCATCTCACTGCAGCCAGAAAACAGAGGAGATTGGATGGCTGGATGATCGAAGACAATTAAGGATCCAGAAAATGAGCAGGAATGTAAATCAACCAATGCATGTACCCCCAGAAATGGCACACTGTAAGCTATCAAAACATCTGTGCCAAGAACCCCAAGAGAAAACATACAGAAGTCAGAAAATGGCTTTACTCTGTAAGACTGGGAAAAGACACAATCCTGAAGCTACTCCTTCAAGAGACAAAGAAGTAAAGTTTACACCATCATCTCATCGCATACAGCATCTCAGTGCACTGCCCTAAGAAAAAGGAGCAGGATCTACATGGCAAGTGGCGTGGCTGTGCAACTAGAGATATTATGCACTATTCCAAAACACCCCCTTCAGGGAAAAGGGACTCATACCCAATGCCCTGACATACCAGGGCACTACTGTAAGAATAATGAATAGATGATTCTTAGCATACAACATAATTCATTAGAATTGAGATAATGCACACAGTCCTAAACAACTCCTCTAAGTGAGATGATAGGTAGATAGATAGATAGATAGATAGATGATCCCACAACTACAAAGTTGAAAAAGAATCAGGGAAACATAGTACCACTGAAAGAAAAATGAAATTTCAATAAAATTTCAATAATTAAGCTAAAAGAAAGAGAAATATATAAACTGCAGGGCAAATAATTCAAAACAATTATCTTAAAGTAGACCCATGAGCCTAAATGTAACACAAATAGACAAATAAAATTAAGAGAGCGATACAAACAAAATGAGAAGTACAACAAAGACACAGTAACCATGAAAAAAAAAATACAGAATTTATGTTGCTAAAGAATATAATGACTAACTATAAAATTCAATAGAGTTCCCTTCAAATAAATATTTTATTTAAGGAAAAAACTTCATCCATTTCATAATTACAACCTTAGGATTATAGTGATTCTTTCCACCATACCTGCCCTCCTACCCACTCTCCCATTCCTCCTCCTCCTCCCTCTCCCATTCTCCACTAAGATCCACTTTCAATTAACTTTATACACAGAAGATCAACTCTGTACTAAGTAAAAAGTTCAACAGTTTGCAAAGAAAAGAAACAAAACAAAACAAAAAATAATTGTTCTTCAACGGTCAGAAAAGGGCTATTCAAAGCCATTGCATCTCAGGCCAGCACCGTGGCTCAACAGGCTAATCCTTCACCTTGTGGCGCCAGCATACCAGGTTCTAGTCCTGGTTGGGATGCCAGATTCTGTCCCGGTTGCCCCTCTTCCAGGCCAGCTCTCTGCTATGGCCCAGGAGTGCAGTGGAGGATGGCCCATGTTCTTGGGCCCTGCACCCTATGGGAGACCAGGAGAAGCACCGGGCTCCTGCCTTCAGATCAGCGTGGTGCGCTGGCCATGGCAGCCATTGGAGGGTGAACCAACGGCACAGGAAGACCTTTCTCTCTGTCTCTCTCACTATCCACTCTGCCTGTCAAAAAAAAAAAAAAAAGCCATTGCATCTTGAAGTTAATTTCAATTCTTTTCATTTTTTAATTTAATTAACTTTAAAAAAGCTCCCAAGAATGATACATCTTTTGTGAGCACTTTGATTTAATTGCAATACAACTCTTTGAGGACAGAGGTCCTGCATGGGAAACTAGTGCACAGTGATCCTTGTTGTTAATTTAACAATTAACACTCTTATATATTATGTCAGTGATCATCCAAGGTGCTTGACATGAGCTGCCTAGACTATGGAAGTCTTTTGAATCCACAAACTCCGTCAGCATTTAGAAAAGGTCATAAGCAAAGTGGAAGTTCTCTCCTCCCTTCAGAGAAAGGTACCTTCTTTGATGACCGCTTCTTTCCACTGGGGTCTCACTCACAGAGGTCCTTCATGTAGGACATTTTTGCCACAGCATCTTGGTTTCCCATCCTGAAATGCTCTCATAGGCTTGTCAGCCAGACCAGAATGCTTTACAGGCTGATTTTGAGGTCAAGTGCTATTTAAAGTGATGTAATTCTGTTAGTGTGCTATGTGGACTGCTTCCATGTTGGAGCATTCGTTCCTTTTTAATTCTATTATTATTATCAGACCCTTAGTCATATTCATATGATCATTTTAACACTTTAGATGATATTTTTACCACTTAGTTTGAGGGAATTTGGGATTCCATGGCAAGTTTTTAAACTGTACCCTTACAAGTAAGTCTGCAGGACTATACAGCTTTACAATTACAAACATCATACACTTCAATTTAAAACTTTAGGAACATGGTGATTCTTCCCACAATGCTCAACCTCCCAACCATACTCCCAACCCCCCTTCCAATGTGAGCAATCATACACCCCCAAAATGGACAACCTACAAGAAACAAATACATTCCTATAAACATCCAATCTACCAAGAATGAATCAAGAATATAGAGAAAGCTTGAATAGACAAATAACATATAAATAGATAAGATCAGTAATCAAAACTTCCTAACAATGAAAAACCTATCACCTGATGGCTTCACAGGTAAATTAAAGTCAATATCCCTGATGAGGGGCCAGCACTGTGGCACAGTAGGTAAAGCTGCCGCCTGCAATGCCAGCATCCCATATGGCACCCGTTTGAGTCCCAGCTGCTCCACTTCTGATCCAGCTCTCTGCTGTAGCTTGGGAAAGCAAAAGAAGATAGCCCAAGTCCTTGGGCCCCTGTTTCCATGTGTGAGACCTGGAAGAAGCTCAGGCTCCTGGCTTCAGATCAGCTCAGCTCTGGCTTTTGCAGACATTTGGTGAATGAAACAGGGATGGAAGACCTTTCTCTCTGTCTCTGCCTCTCTGTAACTCTGCTTTTCAAGTAAACAAATATTTTTAAAAATATAGCCCTGATGAACACACATGCAAACATTTCCTGACGGGACCTTGGGACAGACGTCAAAGCTAGACTCTATTCCAGATATTTCCCCGCCTCGGCCGCCGAAACCGCACCCGGCTCACGACCGATCTCCTGTGGAAACGTGCAGCCTCTCCCGCACAGCCTCGGACACGGACAGCAGTTACTGCGTCCCTACAGCAGGGATGCCGCTGTCACGTAGTAACACCATTTCCACCGTGGAGCTGAACAAATTGCGAAAAGATGCTAGTTCTCAAGACTGCTATGATATTCCACGAACATTTCCAAGTGATAGATCTAGCTCACTTGAAGGCTTCCATAATCACTTTAAAATCAAAAATGTGTTGACAGTGGGAAGTGTATCAAGTGAAGAAATGGATGAAAATTATGTTCCAATGAATCCCAACTCACCACCACGACAACATTCCAGCAGTTTTACAGAACCAATTCAGGAAGCAAATTATGTGCCAATGACTCCAGGGACATTTGATTTTTCTGCATTTGGAATGCAAGTTCCTCCACCTGCTCATATGGGCTTCAGGTCCAGCCCAAAGACACCTCCCAGGAGGCCAGTTCCCGTTGCAGACTGTGAACCACCCCCCGTGGACAGGAACCTCAAGCCAGACAGGAAAGTCAAGCCAGCACCTTTAGAAATAAAACCTTTGCCAGAGTGGGAGGAATTACAGGCTCCAGTTAGATCTCCCATCACCAGGAGTTTTGCTCGAGACTCCTCCAGGTTTCCCCTGTCCCCACGACCAGATTCAGTGCACAGCACAACGTCAAGCAGCGACTCACATGACAGTGAAGAGAATTACGTTCCCATGAACCCAAACCTGTCCAGTGAAGACCAGAGTCTTCTTGGCAGTAACAGTCTTGATGGAGGAAGCAGTCCTGTGATCAAGCCCAAAGGAGACAAGCAAGTAGAATACCTCGACCTCGATTTAGACTCTGGGAAGTCCACACCACCATGTAAGCAAAAGAGCAGTGGCTCAGGCAGCAGTGTCGCTGATGAGAGAGTGGATTATGTTGTGGTTGACCAACAGAAGACCCTGGCTCTGAAGAGCACGCGGGAAGCCTGGACGGATGGCCGGCAGTCCACAGAGTCGGAAACACCCAGCAAGAATGTGAAGTGAAAGCAGCACTCTGCCGTTTCTGAACGAGAGAGAAATCCTTTTTTGAAGATGACTTGACACTCTAGGTAGATCCTTGTAGGATTGCAGTCAAAAGACCTTTCAGACATAATCAAGCAATTTAGACTGTAAATGGTGCTTTGTGGTATCTGAACAATTCGTGCTGTGTAAATAACGTGGGGAAATAGTATTTAGCTCCCAGAGAAACATCTGTTCGTAATTAACACACTTGTAGTATTACTGTATTTATGCACTTTTTCATTAAAAACATTGGTCTGGGTATTCAAAAAAAAAATATAGCCCTGATGAACACACATGCAAAAATCCTCAACAAAGTACTAAAAAACCAAATACAACAGCACTTTTAAAAGATCATATATCAGGATGAAGTGCTATTTACCACTGGATGCCAGGGAATTTAAACACACAGGAATCAATAAATGTGACACACCACACTAACAAAATGAAATATAATAATCATGAATACTTAAATAGATGCTGAAAAGCAGTTGACAAAGTTCAACATTCATAATTAAAAAAAAAAAAACTCAACAAATCTGGTATAGAAGGAATTTACCACAATACAATAAAGGAAATGTATGAAAAGCCCACTGGTAACATCACACTCAAACAGAAAATTTTTCTTCTAAGACCCAAACCAAGGAAAGGATGCTCATTCTCACCACTTTCACTCAACATATTAATAAAAGTTCTAGACCAAGCAACTGGGCAGGAAAATAAAATAAAGAGCATGCAAATCAGGAAGAGAGAAGTCAAATCATTTCTATTTGCAGAAGACATGCATGATCTCATACATAGAAAACCCAAGGACTGCACAAAAATATCATTAAAACAAATGAATGAATTCATTAAAATCAATGCACAAAAACCAGATTTGTTTCTATATACTATTAAGAATAAACTATCTGAAAAGGAATCCAAGAAAATAATCCTATTTAAATAAAGAATAAAATACATAGGAATAAACTTTACAAAGAATGTGAGAGACTTGTATAGACCAAAGAAATTTGAAAACAAATTTTAAATGATCAAAGAAATTTAATATGATGGAAGTACATCCCATAAACATGGGTTGGAATAATTAATATTGATGGGGACAGCATTCATGTCATAGTGGGTTAACCTGCAACTTTGGAATCCCATTTGGACATGGCTATGAGTCCCAGCTGCTCCACTTCAAATCCAACTCCCTGCTAATGTGCCTGAGAAAGCAGCAAAAGTTGGACCAGGTACTTGGGTGCCTGCACTCACACGGGAGAACTGGATGAAGCTCCTGTCTCCTGGGGTAGGTTTGGCCCAGCACTGGCTATTGTGGCCATTCAGGGAGGGAAGCAGCAGCTGGAAGATCTCTCCATGTGTGTGTTTCTTCCACTCTATTCTTCTTGGGTGGCATGGGCCCAAGCACTTGGGCCATCTTCTGTTGCTTTCCCAAGTGCATTAACAGGGAACTGGATCAGAAGTGGAACAGACGGGACTTGAACCAGTGCCCACATGAGTTACTGGCATTGCAGGCAGTGGCTTAACCCATTGTGTCACAACACTGGCCTCAAACTAAAACCATTCTGCATAAGCAAAGGAAACAAAGAGCAAAACAAAAATGGGAGAAAATATTTACAAACCCTGTTCTAATAAAAGGTTAATATTTAAAATATAGAAGAAATGCCTACAACTCAGTAATAAAAGTTACTAATAATACAACTGTAAAATGAGAAAGAAATTGAATACACATTTCTCCTTAGAAGACACATAAATAGTCAACAGGCATACAAAAAAGTACTCAACATCACTAATCAGGGAAACACAAATGAAAACACAAATAGACATAACATTGTTACAATGTTTATCTTCAAAAAGAAATGATAGCAAGTGTTAGTATGTGGAGAAGCCTCATACATTCTTGGATAGAAGGTATATTGGTGTAGTCACTATGGAAAACCTTATGGAATTTCCTCAAAAAAATTAAAAATGGAACTACCACCTGACCCAATAATCATAATCCAAGTATATACTCATTGGAATTTTTTAAAATTATGTATTTATTTGAAAGGCAAGTTACAGAGAAAAAGAGAGAGAGAGAGATCTTCCACTGATTATTCACTCTCCCAAGTGGCCACAACAGTTAGGGCTGGCCCAGGCCGAAACCAGGAACCAGGAGTGTTGAGCATTTTCCAAATCTCTCATGTCAGTGGTAGGGGCCCAAGTATGTGGACCATCTTTCACTGCTGTCCTAAATATGTTAGCAGGGAACTGAATTGGAAATGGATCCAAAAGCCCATAACTCAATCCAAATCTCCAAAATGAGCTGTAGGAATCTTACAACTTGAACCATCACCTTCTGCCTCCCTAGGAATCTGAATTTAAAGTAGACCCAGACACCATCCCAAGCATCCCAAGTGGAATGTGGGCATTCATAACATCCCAAGTAGTGTCTTAACTGCTGTGCCAAATATCCACCTCTATTCCAACTTTAATTAAAGTAACACAATCAGTTACCCTGGGTCACATAGCTACACAGGAGCAGAACCAGTTTTCCTTGAAAGCAACCAGTGGAACTCAAAAAACTCTGATGTTAAAGAACCAAGTAACAAGCCGTGGCCTGTGGCACCAGCTTCCTATATAGGTGCCATTTCCAGTCCCAGCTGTTCCACTTCCAATTCAAATCCCTGCTAAAGTGCCTGGGAGAGCAGCAGAGAATGACCCACATGCTTGTGTGCCTGCACCCACCTGGTAGACCTAGAGGAAGCTCCTGGCTCCTGGCTTTGGCCAAGCCCCAGTTATTGTGGCCATCTAGGAAGTGAACCAGCAGATGGAAGGTCCCTGTCTCTCCTTCTCTCTGTAACTTTGCCTCTCAAATAAATAAATAAACCTTTAAAAGAGAAACAGAGAATAAAATTACAAAGGTATATGAAACCAGCAATACTGTTTTAATATTTACATTTTCTAAGTCTTACTTTTGAGTATGTGGTCATATTTGACTTTTCCAGACTTACATTTCTTATGTTAACAGAATATCATCAATCATACAAATATGCATTTATTAAAAGCTTCACTTTTTAAAAAATTTATTTATTTATTTATTTATTTATTTATTTATTTATTTAAAAGGCAGCACTACAGAGCAGGAGAGGGGAAGGGGAGAGAGAGTGGGTGAGAGATTTTCCATCTGCGGATTCACTCCCTAAATTACTGCAATGGCTTGGGCTGTACTAGGCCGATATTAGAAGCATGGAATGCCATCTGAGTTTCCCACATAGGTTGTCAGAGGCCCAAGGACTCGGACATCTTCTACTTCTTTCCTAGGTGCATTGGTAGGGATCTGGATCAGAAATAGAGCTGCCAGGATTCAAATGAGTGTTCATATGGGATGCCAGCATCACAGCCAGTGGTTCAATGCATTGTGCCACAATGCAATAACCAAACCTTTACATTTTTAAAGGCACATGAGACACAAAATGTGGTCTACATTTGGTTAAAAATAATAAGGTCATAAGCTTTTTTAAGTGTTGAAAACACACAGTAATGCATCAAATGAATAGTAAGGTAAGTGCCTCTGGAAACAGAGGCCAAGATGAAACTCAGCAGTGAAAGAGACTGGACGTGCGTTGAACCTGAAGAATGTGTAAAAGAGACAAATGAAGATGAGATAATGCATACACAAATTAGGGGGAAAGAGAGTAATGTTAATTTAGCCCAAAAATGTCGAACTCAAATATTCATTAATATCCACAAAACTAATGAGGAAGCTCAAAAGAGGAAGCATTGATATATCTGCTTGCATGAAGCCACCTGGGTTCCACTTAAATGCCAAATTCCAATAAAGGTATTTTCCTCTTCTAATCCTCCATTCTGAATATATCTATTTTCTCTTCAATATTAATTCTCCAACCTTTTTCATCCTGCTTTGTTTCAGAGAAGTCTGACCTCCATTGATCACATAAAGCAGGCACTCTTGTCTTCTGGCGTTTCATTGAATTTAACCAGAGTGTAATGAGAGAGTGATCAAGTTTTGACCCCTAGTTCCTTCCTAGAGGACTTTGGTTTGACAGTGACTGAGTTTCTCTACCTAAGGCTGCACCTACTATAGGTGGAAAATATCTTGCAAGGATGCTTCTCTAGGATCTGGTGAAGCATTGAAACCTAAGGAAAAAACATTTTGAATTTCTGTTATAATAATCTTTTCCCACAATTAGACAATTGCCTCTATCTTGTATATCATTTTACATAAGTAGATCTTGATCAGGTAAGAAGTGAAGGTGAAGGAACAACCAGAGGAAGAAAAATGACACAGAAAAGTTGGATAATGGAAATAAATGAAAGCAGGACTGAAAGCCAAAAGTGCAGTGCACTGACTGACAAATGATGCAGAGAACAGAAAAAGAAAAATTTCCCATTCTGTTGCCTCCCAAACCTGCTCTCTTGACTTAGTGAAAATAATCAAAGCAAGAACAAATTTCAAAAACCTAAGAAAGGTGCCTTCATTAAATGTCAATCTGAATTTTCATTTGTCTCTAATAGAAGACCTATCATTCATTTTGAAATTGGAGTTATCAGACTGATAAGAGCCAGAAAAGTTATCAGGACAATGGAAGCATAAGATGCCTAAAGGAGAAGGAAAAAGACTGATATGTGTGACAGACAGGTTAAAGAGAGGCAGTATAATTTTATGTCAAAACCAGCCAGAATCTCAAGCCTCTTTCACCCTCAAAAGACCTGGCAATTACTCCTGTCCCTCTAAGCAAGAGCACATGCTTGACCTACAAAGAGAACTCGGCTCACTCATTCTCAATTTAACTTCTCTCCCTTTTGTCCCACCATTCCCAGCTTATAATATTTAATAGGTATTTTACAACTATCCTATCATTTGAAATTGTTAAGGAGACTTTGTTAAAAATAACCTAACTTGAAATCCTGAACATTTATCTCTTTAAAATCTAACGTCAATTGCAGACTAGCAGGATTCTAATAAAGAATTTCATTTACTTTTTTTTCACTGAACATTAATAAACTTCATCCTCTTTATGCATATGTCTGTGTTCCATTCTTAGAACCACAAACAATCTTATGTTATAACAATAAAAGAGAACTAGGCTGGGGCTGACACTGTGGCGTAGCTAGTAAAGCCGCCGCCTGGAGTGCCAGCATCCTATATGAGCACCGGTTTGAGACCAGGCTGCTCCATTTCAGATCTAGCTCTCTGCTATGACCTGGGAAAGAAGTAGAAGATAGGCAAGTCCTTGGTCCATTGCACCTTTGTGAGAGACCCAGAAGAAGCTCCTGGCTTCTGGCTCCTGACTTCAGATGGGCTCAGCTCTGGCCATTGTGGCCATCTGGGGAGTGAACCAGCAGATGGAAGACGTCTCTCTCTCTCTCTCTCTCTTGCTCTCGCTCTTGCTCTTGCTCTCGCTCTCTGCCTCTCGGTAGCTCTGCCTTCCAAATAAAAAATAAATTAATCAAAAAAATAATAAAATAAAACTAGAAAGATAATTAGGCTAAAAGGGGGATTTAATGATGGAGGCAAATCTGATATGAAAGTGACAAAATTGATCCAATTCCCACAAATGAAAGGGAATAAAGGAAGGCTCCTCAAACAGCCCAGGGAGACAGTGAGGCAGAAGGGCAGCCAGAAAAGCTCAGACATAAAAGGCAATCATCCTCCATCCAAAGTTGTGCTAAAACATTGCAGACCTGCTGAAAAATCAGCAGAGCTATTTGTTCCAAGTATTCATTTGTGTCCAAATTTTCATAAATTTGCATAATGTGTTGATAATCTCCTAAATCCAAGTATGACATATCAAATCAAGTGCATTAATTAGTGTGAATGACTAGATCTGAATCCAAGACCAATATGCTTAACTCCCAATTACCTGCTTTATTGGAGAGAAACAGCACTGTGGGGGATAATCCCCTAAGCATTTCTTCTTGGCTCTGCCATGTATTATTACAGCAGATTTTTTTGTTGGGCAATTCCTTGTTTGTTTTCTTCCCAGTTATTTTCACTTAAGCATAACAAAGTAGTTCAGCTTCCCAAACAAGCTGACTGATTGTTAACAAGGGCATTGAAGCAAGACCATCGATCCGAATTTGGACACAAAAACATCTTAGAGTTATCTATACTTCTTTCTGATGCTGTGTTTTCCAGCTCATGTTGCTAACCACCCAGACTCCCTAAGGGACACTGTACTGCCAGGGCTTTCCAAGTCTCTGTAGAGTGCATAGGACTTAACTACCTCCAAGCTGGTGATTCCTCATCACTGTGCACTGTCAGAGTAAACATTTTATGATTCCAATCAAATTCTTTCCTCAACTTGTTGTTTAGTAAATATGGGTGCAATTTATTACTTCTTTCAACTCCTCTCTTTTGGTCTTTCTTATTCCCTGTATCATAATAGAATATTATAGGTATACATCAAAATTTCTACTAGGAAAACCCAATTTAGTGAACATGTCTGCTTTTATAATAAATGAATTGCCAATCCATTTAATCAAGTTCACTGTTATATTTACATTTCTATATCTTCATTTTTTCTCTTTATTCCTGCTTGTTTTATCAGATATTGAAACAATTGTGTTAAAACCTTCCATTGATTGTGGATTTATTTGTTCAACTAAATATTTCTGTCAAATTTGCTCTAAGTATTTAGAAACTATATTGTTAGGTACATTCAAAGGTAAGATGTTTATTCTTTGCAGTGAATTGAGTCTTTTGTAATTCCTTCTTATTAAATATCTTCCTTATATTTACTAATTTTTTAGACTAAAGTCAACTTCATATGTTACAATAACTGACATAATACTTTTTTAAATAAATATATGTATTTAGTTAGTTAATTAGTACAAGGGCAGAGTTACAGCAAGAGAGGAAAACAGAATAAGAGATCTTGCATCTGCTGGTTCACTCTTAAAATGGCCACAAAGTCTGGAGCTAGGTCAGACTGAACCCAGGAGAGAGGAGATTCTTCTCCTTGGGTGAAGTGGGAGATTCTTCTCCCACTTGGGTGCAAGTGCCCAAGTACTTGGGCAATCCTCTGCTGCCTTCCCAGACACATTAGTGGGGACCTGGGATGCCAGCTCTTCAGGCAGAGGCTTTACCGACTATGCCACAATGCAGGCCCCTAACATCATTATTTTATTTGGTATGTAGATCTGCTTCTGTAACTTTCACCCTTTTGTCTATTTTTATTTATGATAAAAGATATAATTAGTATAATTGCTGTCATGTTATTCAAACTGAAAACCATTGTCATAACTGAGATATTTAGTACATTAACAATTTCTTGCCTTTCTATCAGTTCTTTTTTATTCAGTTGTATCTTTTATTACATTATTCAATGTACATTTAAACAATTCTTTCAGTGGTTGCCATACATAAAAATATAGGAATGATTTACTCATTAAATGTATTATTAATAATGTTTACTCTTTTGTAGTCAGTGCACATACAGTCAAGAAAAGCATGTAAGAATCTTTTGGTTGGGGCTGACATTGTGCCATAGCAGGTTAAGCCACCACCTGTGATGCCAGCATCCCATATGGGCCATGGTTTGTGTCCTGAATGCTCACCTCTGGACCAGTTTCCTGCTAATTGCTTGGGAAAGCCAGTGGAAAATAGCCAAAGTGTTTGGGTCACTGTTGCTGTGGATTCATTCTGCGAGGAGGAGCGTGGTGGGGGCTAGAGTCTCAGTGTCACCACACAGACACCAGGAGTCAGGTGAAAGAAAGCCAGAGGCAAGCAGCCCATAGACTCATTTATTTCAGTTGGTACAGCAGCTTATATAGCTGAGACAGCCAATCTGGTCAAGGTGTGATTTATGCCATAACCAATCACAGCCTGTTGCCAGGCAGGCTCTGTTGCCAGGCAGGCTCTGTTGCCAGGTGTGTTTTGAAGCCATTCCTAAATAACTGACTCGTGCTTGCCAGTGGCCATCTTGGCATGGCCTTCTCATTCCACCACATTTCCCCCCTTGTATTTATATTTGAACAACAGGAGGCATGATCCTTGGCCATACCATTGTTGACCGCATTTCCATGTGGTCTCCTCATGCAGCTGTGCCTGTCTTACGTTGTTCCCCAGGGCATCTTACCCATTGTTGACTACCACCTACATGGGTGACCTGGAAATAGATCCAGTCTCCTAGCTTTGGCCAGGCCCAGATCCAGTGCTTGTCACTATGTAGGGAGTGAACCAGCAGACAGACTTCTCTGTCTCTCTTTCACTCACTGTAACTCTGACTTTCAAATAAATGAATAAATCTTTTTTAAAAACAAAATCTTTTGATCAATTATAAACTGCATTTACAATGATGGAAAATTATGTTACCTGGTGACATCAGAGCCATCTTAGTTTGTGTAAGTGAAGTTGACTCTGTGAAGTTAACACAGTGACAACATTTTCTAACAATGTATCCCTTAGAATGTATCCCTATCATTATGTGATGTGCAACTAATATAGTTGTTTAAAACCTAATTCTGTAGGTTTTTAACTTCATAAAATTGTTCTTATTCTTTTGTCCACTCAAATGATTTTTTTTTAAGATTTACTTATTTGAAAGGCAGACTTCTTGTGAGAGAGAGAGAGAGAGAAAATCTTCCACCCGTTGGTTCACTCACCAAATGGTCTCAACAGCTGGAGCTGGGCCAGACCGAAGCCAGGAGCTAGGCACTTCCTCTGGGTCTCCCACATGGGTACAGGGGTCCAAGTACTTGGGCCATCTTATATAGCTTTTACAGATGCATTATCAGGGAGCTGGATAGAAAGTGAAGCAGCCAGGAATTGAATCAGCACCCTTATGAGATCCTGGCATAGCAGGTGGTGGCTTAGCCTGATACAGTGCCAGCCCCCAAGTGAGTTTATATTTTTCATATACTTACCTTTTATCTACTACTTATCCACTGTCTCACTTGAAACATCTATTTGGAATATTTTCTACTTTAAGTATATGCTTTTGTATGAGATTAATTGATAATGAATTTTCTTAATTGTATGAACATGTTTTATTTTACTCTCTTTTTGTTTTGCTATTTTTCTTGGGAAAGAATTCTATATTTATGGTCAACATTTTAAAACCATCATGCCGGGCTGGCGCCGTGGCTCACTAGGCTAATCCTCCACCTTGCAGCGCCGGCACACCGGGTTCTAGTCCTGGTCGGGGCACCGATCCTGTCCCGGTTGCCCCTCTTCCAGGCCAGCTCTCTGTTGTGGCCAGGGAGTGCAGTGGAGGATGGCCCAAGTCCTTGAGCTCTGCACCCCATGGGAGACCAAGAGAAGCACCTGGCTCCTGCCATCAGATCGGCACGGTGCGCCGGCCGCAGCGCGCCTACGGCGGCGGCCATTGGAGGGTGAACCAACGGCAGAAGGAAGACCTTTCTCTCTGTCTCTCTCTCACTGTCCACTCTGCCTGTCAAAAAAAAAAAATCATGCCTCAGTCTTCCATCATCAATTGAGTCTATGAAAGCTCATCTGAAATTAAGTGATGTCTTTCTGGATTCTTTTAATGTGTTCTCTTTCATTTCTGTTTTTCAATAACTTTACATTGAGTGACAAGACGTGATTTACATTTTATACATATTTTCTTTGGATTTATAGTGGCTTTTCAAATTCATACCTTGCCTATTCTAAATTACTTTCAGAACATTTACAATCCTTTTTCAAATGTGGGGTTTACTTGCTTTTTTTCCTCCCACATTTCTGACAGTACCACATATGCATGGTGAACTTTATGACTTTAACATATTCCATGTGACTCATTATGTTTTCTGTTTTTATACCTTATTGTTTCTTTGTATAAGGGCTTTGACAATTTTCTCTGATCTATTTTTTAATCCATTAATATTATTTCCCTTTTTGCTCAATACAATGTTAGGAAAATATATCTATTTTCTAATTTCATTTATCATATTTTTCTGTTCTATTCTTCTGTTGTTTGTTGTCAATACTTCCCAGTTCTCTGCTTGGCATTTCTTGAGCATTCTATTCACATTAATTTGAATTTATACAAATTAATGAATGTGATACATCAAAAAATGAAGTACACGAATTATATGATCATCTCAGTACATTCAGAGAAAGCATTTGCTAAAATACAACATCCTTTCATGATAAAAAAAAACTTAAAAAATTAAATATAGAAGGGACATACATCAACACAATAAAGGCTAGTTATGACAAGCTCACAGCCAACATCATATGGAATAGGGAAAAGCTGGAAGCATTTCCAGTGAAATGTTCATACAAGGAAGTCTGCTCTTACATTTTTATTCAATATAGTTTTGGAAGTTTTAGGCAGAGCCATTAGGCAAGAGAAAAAAAATAAACAGTATTCAAATTGCGAAAGAAGAAGTCAAATTATCCCTGTTTACAGATGATGTGATTCTTTATATGGAAAACCAAAAGACTACAGAAAGCGACTATCAGAAGTCATAAAAGAATTCAGCAAAGTTGCAGAATACAAAAATGAACACCCAAAAATCAATGGTATCCTTATATACTAACAATGCTCTGGCTGAGAAAGATCTTTTAAAAACAATTTTATTCACAATTACTACAAAAATATTAAGAACATTTTGATGAATTTAATCAAGGATGTGACAATACTAATTACAGAAACAGAAGAAGACACAAAAAATGGAAAGCTTTACATGTTTATGGGTTGGAAGAATTAATATCATCAAAATGTCCATACTATCCAGAGAAATTTACAGACTCAACACAATCCCCACTAATATTCCAATGACATTCTTCAGAGGACTAGAAAAAACAATCCTAAAATTCTTTTGGAAACACAAAAGAACTCAAACAATCAAAGACAATGAATGAAAGCAAAGCTGGGAGCATCACAGAACCAGATGTTAAAAATATACTGCAGGAGGCTGGTGCTGTAGCATAGTAAGATAAGCCTCTGCCTGTGGCACCGGCATTCCATATGGGCTCCAGTTCATGTCCCAGATGCTCCTCTTCAGATCCAGCTCCCTTCTATGGCTTGGAAAAGCAGCGGAAGATGGCCAAAGTACTTGGGCCCCTGCACCTGTATGGGAGACCCAGAATAAACTCCTGGCTTCTGGTTTCATATGGGCCCAGCTCTGGCCATTGTTGCCATTTGGGGAGTGAACCAGCAGATGGAAGACTTTTCTCCCTGTCTCTCCCTCTCTCTGAAACTCTACTTCTCAAATAAATAATAAATCGGTTTTTTTAATACTACAGGACTATTATATTCAAAACAGCATGGTATTGAAATAAAAACAGACACATTTTTATCTTTGACAAATGTGCTACAAGATCTCCTGGAGAAAGGATAGCCTCTCAATAAATGGTGTTGGGAAAATTGGATTTCCACAGATTTTTGAGACAAGATCCTACCATGTACCTTACACAAAAATCAACTCAAAATGGATCTAAATTTAATATTTGAAACTTTCAAACTTCTAGAGGAAAACATAAGAAAACATTTCAAGACACGCGTATAGGCAATTACTTTTAAAATAAGCTTCCCAAAGCACAGGCAAGAAAGCAAAATAGACAAATAGTATTATATGAAGTTAAAATCTTATTGATAGCAAAGAAAACAAAACAATTAACAGAGTGAAGAGACAACCAACAGAATAGAAGAAAAAAATCATGCCATGCTTCTTTTTTGATCACAATGGAATGAAGCTAAAAATTAACAACTCAAGAATCTCAAGAACATATGCAAACACATGGAGACTGAAAAACACGCTCTTGAATGAATAGTGGGTCATAGAAGAAACCAAAAATCAAGAATTCAAAAAATTTCTTGAAACAAATGAAGATGACAATACAGTGTATCAAACTTACAGGATGCAGCCAAAGCAGTGTTAAAAGGAAAGTTTATAGCAATTGGTGTCTACATCAAGGAATTGGAAAAGTACCAAATAACTGAGCTATCAGTGCATTTCAAGGACTTAGAAAAGAAAAAACAAACCAAACCCAAAATTATTAGCAGGCAATAAATAATTAGAATTAGAGAAGAAATAAACAAAATCAAAGCCAACACACACACACACACACACACAAATGATCAGTGATGATCAGTGAAACGAAGAGCTGGTGTTTTGAAAAAATAAACCAAATTGATCACCATTGGCCCAACTAATAAACATATGAAGACGTAGAAAACCTAAGTAGACCAATAACCAAGACAGTGATTGAATCAGTAAAGACCCTCCCAATAAAAAAAAAAAAAAACAGAAGGACTAATTATAATTCTTCTCAAGCTATTGAAAACAATTGAAAGGGAGGGAATCCTCTCAAACTCCTTCTATGAAGCCTGAATCACCATAATTCTTAAGCCTAAAAAAGATATTACAGAGAAAGTGAACTATAGACCAACATCCCTGATGAACATAGACAGAAAACTTCTTCTATGAAGTCAACATCACCCTTATAAGTAAACCAAAACAAGAAACAACAGAAAATAGAACTATAGACCAATATCTCTGATGAATATGGAAGAAAAAATCCTCAACAAAATATTAGCCAATTGTATCCAATGATATATCAGAAAGATCATTCACTCAGAACAATTGGGATTTATTCCTGATATGCAGGGATGGGTCAACATTCACAAATCAATCAATGTGATACATTACATTAACAAGCTGAAGCAAAAAATATTATTATCTCAATAGATGCAGATAAAGCATTTGATAAAATACAACATCCTTTCATGATGTAAACTTTAAGCAAATTTTGTTTAGAAGGAACATTCCTCAACACAAGCAAGACAATTTTAGACAAACCACAGTCAGCATATTACTGAAAGGGGAAGTTGAAAGCATTTCCACTAAGATCCAGCACCTGAAAAAGTGGCCCACTCTCACCATTGCTATTCAATATAGTCCTGTAAGTTTTAGCCAGAGCCATGGAGAAAAAAAAAAAAAAAAGAAATGAAAGGGATACAAATTGGAAAGGAGGGTGTCAAACTATTCCAGATTGCAATAACATGGTTCTACATATAAGGGAGACAAAAGACTCCATTAAGAGTCTATTGGAACTCATAGAAGAGTTTGGTAAAGGGACAGGATATAAAATTAACACACAAAAATCAATAGCTTTTGAATACACAGACAATGTAATGACTGCAAAATAACTTCTAAGATCAATCCCATTCACAATAGCTACAAAAATAATTAAACACCTTGGAATAAATTTGACAAAGGAAGTCAAAGATCTATATGATGAAAATTACAAATAATTAAAGAAAGAAATAGAAGACACAAAAAATGGAAAATTTTCACATTAATTGATTAGAGGAAATAATATTACCAAAACTTCGATACAACCAAGAGTAATTAACAAAATCAATGGGATCCCGATCAAAATACCAATGACATTCTTCTCAGATCTAGAAAAAAAAACAATGTTAAAATTCATATGGAAACAAAAGAGACCTCAAATAGCTAAAGCAATCTTACACAACAAAAAGAAAGCCAGCAGCATCAGAATACCAGATTTCAAGACATACTACAGGGCAGTTATAATCAAAACAGCCTGATATTGGCAAAAAATTAGATGTGTAGACTAATGGAACAGAATACAAACTCTAGAAATCAATCCACACATCTGAAACCAGATTAGCTTTGATAGAGGAGCTAAAATCAATCCCTGGAGCAAGGACAGTCTCTTCAACAAATGGTGCTGAGAAAATGGGATCTCCAAGTGCAGAAGTGTAAAATAAGACCCCTGTGTTAGACCTTACACAAAAATCCACTCAAAATGGATCAATGACCTAAATCTACAACATGATACCATCAAATTACCAGAGAACATTGGGGAAACTCCACAAGACATTGGCATAGGCAAAGACATCTTGAAAAAGACCTCAAAACTACAGGAAGTCAAATCCAAAATTGACCAATGGTGTTACGTCAAGCTGAGAAGTTTCTTTACTACAAAAGCAACAGCAAAGTTAAGAAGCAACTGACAGAATGGCAGAAAATATTTGCAACCTATGCAAATGATAAAAGACTAATATTCAGAATCTATAAAAAGCTCAAAAAATTCAACAACATCAAAACAATCAAGTTAAGAAATGTGCAAAGAACTTAAACAAGCATTTTTCAAGGGAGGAAATTCAAATGGCCAACAAACACAGGAAAAAAATGCTTAGGAACATCAGCTATCAGAGAAATGCAAATCAAAACCACAATGAGATTTCACTTCACCCCAGTTAGAGTGGCTCTCATACAGAAGTCAACAAACAATAAATGCTGGTGAGGATATTGGGGAAAAGCTACCATAATCCACTATTGGTGGAACTTTAAACTTGTGCAGCCATTGTAGAATTTTTTTAACATTTATTTAATAAATATAAATTTCAAAAATATTTGGATTATAGTGGCTTTTTCCCCCCATAACTTCCCTCCCACCGACAACCATCCCATCTCCCACTCACTCTCCCATCCCATTCTTCATTAAGATTCATTTTCAATTCTCTTTATATACAGAAGATCAATTTAGTATTTACTAAGTAAAGATTTCAACAGTTTGCACCCACATAGAAACACAAAGTGTGAAGTACTCTTTGAGTACTAGTTATACTATTAATTCACATTGTACAACACATTAAAGACAGAGATCCTACATGGGGAGTAAGTGCACAGTGACTCCTGTTGTTGACTTAACTCTTGTTTATGGTATCAGTAATCACCCTAGGCTCTTGTCATGAGTTGCCAAGGCTATGGAAGCCTTTTGAGTTTGCCAACTCTGATCTTATTTAGATAAAGTCATAGTCAAAGTGGAAGTTCTCACCTCCTTTCAGAGAAAGGTACCTCCTTCTTTGATGACCTGTTCTTTCCACTGGGATCTCACTCACAGAGATCTTTCTTTTTAAAAAAAAAACAGGCAGAGTTACAGAGAGAGACAGAGAGAAAGGTCTTCCTTCCATTGCTTCACCCCCCAAATGGCTGCTATGGCTGGCACGCCATGCTGATCCAAAGCCAGGAGCCAGGTGCTTCCTCCTGGTCTCCCTTGCGGGTGTAGGGCCCAAGCACTTGGGCCATCCTCCACTGCCTTCCTGTGCCACAGCAGAGAGCTGGACTGGAAGAGGAGCAACCAGGACAGAATCTGGTGCCCCAACCAGGACTAGAACCCGGGGTGCTGGTGCCACAGGTGGAGGATTAGCCTAGTGAGCCACGGCACCAGCCTTGTTTTTCCGCAGAGATCTTTCATTTAGATTTTTGATTTTTTTTTTTTTTTTTTTTTTTTTTTTTTTTTTTTTGCCAGAGTGTCTTGGCTTTCCATGCCCAAAATACTCTCATGGGCTCTTCAGTCAGATCCGAATGCCTTAAGGGCTGATTCTGAAGCCAGAGTGCAGTTTAGGACATCTGCCATTCTATGAGTCTGCTGTGTATCCCGCTTCCCATGTTGGACCTTCTCTCCTTTTTGATTCTATCAGTTAGTATTAGCAGACACTTGTCTTGTTTGTGTGATCCCTTTGACTCTTAATCCTATCATTATGATCAATTATGAACTGAAACTGATCACTTTGATTAGTGAGATGGCATTGGTACATGCCACCTTGATGGGATTGAATTGGAATCCCCTGGCACGTTTCTAACTCTACCATTAGGGGTAAGACTGATTGAGCATGTGCCGAACTGTACATCTCCTCCCTCTCTTATTTCCAATTTTATATTTAACAGGGATCGCTTTTCAGTCAAATTTAAACACCTAAGAATAATCGTGTGTTAATTAAAGAGTTCAACCAATGGTATTAAGTAGAACAAAAAAAATACTAAAAGGAATAAAATAGTAAGTTGTTCCTTGACAATCAGGACAAGGGCTGATCAAGTCGTTGTTTCTCATAGTGTCCATTTCACTTCAACAGGTTTCTTTTAGGTTCACAGTTAGTGTCACCGATCAGGGAGAACATATGATATTTGTCCCTTTGGGACTGGCTTATTTCACTCATTATGTTTTCCAGATTCTGCCATTAAAAAATAATTTAAAAATTAGTTTTTGGGCCGGCACCGTGGCTCAACAGGCTAATCCTCTGCCTTGCAGCACCGGCACACCGGGTTCTAGTCCTGGTCGGGGCACTGATCCTGTCCCGGTTGCCCCTCTTCCAGGCCAGCTCTCTGCTGTGGCCAGGGAGTGCAGTGGAGGATGGCCCAAGTGCTTGGGCCCTGCACCCCATGGGAGACCAGGAGAAGCACCTGGCTCCTGCCATTTGATCAGCGCAGTGCGCCGGCAGCAGCGCGCCTACCGCGGCGGCCATTGGAGGGTGAACCAACGGCAAAAAGGAAGACCTTTCTCTCTCTCTCTCTCTCACTGTCCACTCTGCCTGTCAAAAAAAAATTAGTTTTTGATGCACATTTAGAGGCACAGAAATGGATTTATGAGAGAAAAGATTGGTGAATTTATGTATAGTAAAACTCATTAATAACATTTTATTTCTCTGTATTGTTCCAATCACTTTTTTTTTTTACTCTTTGACTCAAAGGTATTTAGTTTTTATTATCAGCCAATCATATGAATAGAAAGTTAATAGTCACTGTAATAATGCTCAAATGAATGAATATAATTGAATTTTAAAATGTAAATAGTAGCTGTGCTGGATTTGAACTACTTCATCCACAAAGTATAACCCTAACAGATAGCAAGTTGATTGGTCAATATGTCCCACCTGCCCTGCCTCATGTCCTTGTCCCACATTTGATAGGACCTGCTCACTTCCTTTAGCTCCCAAATTGGAATTATCAGTTGAACTCAAGATGTATTTTTTAGTGAATACAATTACCTTCTGAATGTGAAGAAGAAATCAGACAGGATCAGCTTTTTGAACACTGCTTTCTGATTCTTAAAATATGATTGCTACAATGTTCTCCCTCATCATATATCTGCTTCAGCTTCTCATTTTGCCTATATTATGTCAGTGGTCAAGGGTGGGCATTAAGCCTCATCCACAGACACCTTTTTGTGAGGTGTGGGCATCTAAATAATGAGGCTCCTGCCTTCATTTTCTTGCCAGTGCCATCCTGTGAGGCAGTGGTGGTGACTCAAGTAATTGAGTGGTTGCCACCCACATAGGAGACATAAATTGCACTCATGGATCCTGTCTTGGATTTCATTGGGCCATTGTAGATATCTGGGGAGTGAACCAATGAATAAGAGCATGTCTTACCTTCTCTCTCTCTCTCTCTCTCCCTGCCTCTCAAATAAGTGAAGAAATTCTTGAAAAGAAAGTCATGGAACGTAAAATCTTTCCCAAATAGCCATTCAAAAGCATTTTTTAACCTGTACTTTAAGCATTCTAATTCTGAGTTATAAACTGAAATCCTTAGGATTGAAACACTTAGCCCTGAGTTTTCCATTGATTTCACGTGATGAATGTGAATACTCCATTAAAACAGACTCTGAGAAGTCAAAGATTGGTGAGAAATATGCTGGTCTAGTAGGCTATAAACAGACATGCAAGTCTGCATCTTTTATGAATTTCAATCTATGTGCCTCTAGCAAACATACCTAAATAACCCTCTGAAATCTGTTACACCTAAAACATATGTTCTCACTTAAAGGAGAGTATAATTTGAGATGGCAAGGATCCTTTACTTCTTCATACACTTTCTCTTTCAAAGGCATGACATCATTTATTTTAGAATGAAGGTATTATAGAACTTCTAAATCAGAGAAATTAATTTAAGAGAAAAGAAAAAAATGTTATGTAAAGTACATTCCCTAACCCAAAACATAAAGTACATTCAGGTAGCTGTATTTTATACACAACTTACAGTATCATTTATCAGTATTGTTTTTCTTCTGGGACAGATAAGTAGTCAAGAATTCATTGTATCTTGGACCTAATTACATTGATGCCTTTAATTAAACAACTTATCTGCTATGACCTAGGAAGGCAGTGGAAGATGGCCCAAGTGCTTGGGCCCCTCCATCCGCATGGAAAACCCAGAAGAGACTCCTGGCACCTGGCTTCAGGTCAGCACAGTTCCAGCTGCTGCGGCCATTTGGGAAGTGAACAAGCAGATGGAAGACCATTACTGGCTAGATTAGTCTCAGAGTTAGTAAATTTGAATGTAATATAACCTTTCATTTACAGTCGGGGAAAGCAATATCTATAATATCTAAAGACTATAAGTGACAAAACCATTATGTGTTAGTATAATGACTATAAGATGAGAGATTCACTAAGTGACTCTGTGTCTTTAAGGATGGCAAGTCCCGAACTGTTTCTTCCATTCCTAGCTCTCCAGCCTCATCTCCTTCCATATACCCACTTCCCAAACACAATCGCAAATTTTTCCATCCTGATCTTCCATGACCCTCTCACTAAAACAATAGAGTCTAATTCCCCACCCTTGAATTTAGACTGGCATTGTGAATTCCTTCAACCTATGAACCATCAGCAGATGTGACTCAGGAAAGCTTGGAGAAAAAGTACCTTGGAGAAAAAGTACATTTTAAAAAATATCTCTGCTCAATCTCACCCCTTGCTAATGTCATGATAACACAGCCACTCCTGCCTGCTGGAAGATGGGAGATTAGACCTTCAGTTTTTGCAAGCAAAACCAAAACTGCCCTCATTCAAACCACAAGCAACTGACATATGAACAAACCCATCATAACAGATTTCTGATTTGCAGAAGCACAGCCGACCCCAGATGCATGAGCAAGCACAGTCCATCTCCTCATGAACAGATTGAGCCAGGAGAACCCCACAAACTCAAGAACTAGCTGATTTTTTATTATTGCATGCCGTTGAGATGTTGTGGTTGTTTGTTACTCAGCATTATTGTGTCAATAGATAACTGATGCACTTACTTCATAATTTCCAGACTACTTCATTGGTGACTATGTTTACTTGAATCGTGTTCAGAGAGGGGCATTCCGTTAGGTCTGAGGCCAGCGAGATGCAAGTGCAGCACAGACCATCAAGTGAACACCAGCTCAGCTTTTGGGTAATTATGGGGCTCAGATGGCAGGTGTAATTAGTTTGGAAGTGATTCTAATTGATTGTTAAATTAGCTCACATGCAAGCTGATTCAGGACCCAGAGCAGCCTTGGAATATGATCAGACTGATGTCAACCAAGTGATGAGAAATCATAGTCAACCAGGACAATAAATAAAACAGAGAGAAACTTTTTTTTTTCCAAGATAGTTGGCAGCTGAAACTGGGCTGGTTTGAGCTGGCTTAGGAAAGAGCTAGACTCCAGGAGCTGGGGGCCAGCAGCAACAGAAGATTCTCTGGGCAGATAGCAGCATGTCTTCCTTCTGACATGGAACCATACTTCATAATTCAAAGAACCACACTTCATAACTCTCTTTGCTCCAGAACACTGGCAGAGGCAGAGTGCCTCTCTATGTCCTATCAACAGATCATTTAATATATACCAGATGTGGAAGTACCTCTTTTATCTGCCTATGTGTGCCAACATGTTGTTGTTGCAGTGATCATTCTACAGTGGTTTCCAGATGTGTTTCCTTCTATCTCTGTGCCCCGCTCTCTACTCAGTAATGTGGACTTTCTTTGAATCCAGGAAGTGATAACAGCAGAAATAATAAAAGAAAAGAGGGAGTCACAGGAATAGAAAAGATTTTCAGTGTAACAGAATTATGAAGAGAAGATCAGAAAGAGGAGTTCCTTGCTTCCAAAAATAATAAAATTGATCACTCATATTGGAGCTAATGGGGACAGTTGGATGGGACATGAACAGTAGTTAACTAGTTGTGAAGTCAAACAATAAGCAGCTAAGATCTGAGTATCCCACAGAGGAGTCCATTTGAAATGGTCAGGCCAGGGCCAGCATTGTGGCATAACGCATAAAGCCGCTGCCTGCAATACAGGCATCATATATGGGCACCAGTTCCTATCCTGGCTGCTCCACTTCCAATCCAGCTCCTGCTAATAGCCAGGAAAAAGCAGTGGAAGATGGCCCAAGTGTATGGGCCCCTGCTACTCACATGGAAGACCCAACCTGGAAGAAGCTTCTGGATCCTGTCTTCAGCCTGGCCCAGCCTCAGCCATTGCAGCCATCTGGGCATCTGGGGAGTGAACCGGCAGATAGAAGTCTCTCTCTCTCTCTTTCTGTCGATTGCCTTTCAAATAAATTTTTAAAAATACCAAAAAAGAAAACTAGGTGGATCAGCTGACTTGAGGTCGTAGATCTCCCATTTACCAACTTGGGTAAATTAATCAATCCCCCACATCTTAATGCCCTCATCTGTAATGTGTGGACAATAACTTTATTCAAATACATGTAACACAATTCACACTTCAAACAATGTCCAGCATATTGAAAGTGCTTACTGAGCAAATGAGCAAAAAAAAAAAATTAAGATCCTAATTATGACAATGTAAACTGTATTCTTTTGTGTCAGACTAATACCTCACATAGATAAGCTTTAAACAATTTTCTCTTGCGCAGAGGCTGTGCTAAGCAGTAGTTGTAAATCTACTGTTTCAGTTTCTACAGTATCAGTTGCCTGTGGTCAACTACAGTACAGAATTATTGAATAGATGATTCCAGAAATAGATTATATATCTTAAATTGTGTACATTCTGAATAAAGTGACGAATTCTCACATCACCTTACTCCAAAATGAAACAGATGTTCCTCCTTGTTTTATGTCATCCAATGATCAATAGTAGCCTAATGCTGTGTCATGATGCCTATGTCTTTCACTGTACTTCATCTCATCAGGTAGGCATTGTATAATCTCCCATTATTATGAGAAGGAGGAGCAATGGGGGCTTGCACTGTGGTGTAGTGGGTAAAAGCCCAGGCCTGCAGCACCAACATCCCATATGGGATGAGACAATACACGACCAACATTTTGCAAAACAATGATGAGTTTAGATGTAATAAAGATTAGCTATTATTTATGATATTTTCATAATCATAAAGTTATACATAATAAACCAAGAAAAATACAGAAAAGAAGATAGTATCTGTAAATTTTCTCGGGGAAGAGTAAATTGGAAGAGAGCAGAAAAAATTGGCTTGTTAATGAGAAGACACAAAGTCGATGAAAAATGACATATTGCAATTGTAAGAGGGACATAAACAGAAATATTTGATTACATGTCTTCAAATAATCCCCTAATCATAACTGGTGAGAAAAAAATATTGATAGAGGACTTTGCATTGGTTTGGGAGAAGCATTTGAATTCTAACAATGCAGATATAATAGGAATTATGAATTTTCTTTTTTTAACTTTCTCGAGCCATCCTTTTGGACATAGTTTATGAGTTTCAGTTTCATTTGTCAGTTAATGAAATCCTCTATTCTCTATTTTTGGTTTTCCTGTTACAAGAATTTCTTCCTGGACCCTTGAGGGGAAAAACATGTAAAGCAGTTTCCAAAAACATTCCAACTGTCAGTTATGTACTGAGAAAGGGCAGATTAATCCCCACAGACCTCATAGTTGACAAAATCCTCACTTAATGTGTTTAGCTATAGTGCTAAGAGGAATTTGATAACAACACTCTGGGTGCCTCCTTGCTGTTACATAAAATAATTACTGCCCTGGGGGATTGAAGGTAATCAGACACACTGGATCTCATTGCACTAGGGGAAGAGAAGAGGGGCAAGGGTGATTATCCTTCTATAATATTAACAGCTATTATGTCTCATTTCTTAAATTCATTTCAATGAAATGACACTGTTTTTGTTTTCTTTAAGTGACTGTTATTTCCCTAGCCTCTCTTTTTTTTTCTGTTTTGTTTTCAACATAAAGAAGGCCAATTTGCTGCTCACAAACTTTACTGTGAAAAAGGAAATCATGATGAGAACGTGGAACAAATGGAAGTCTTCTACACACTGGTGGTAGTATGAATTGTTAAAGCCATGCTGGAGACATTGTAGGATTATCTAGTGAAGTTCATGATATACACATAGGCTCCTAAGATTACACCCTAAAGGAAGAAGAGCATGTGTGCTCTGAGAGTGATACATAAGAATAAGAAACAGCATTTATTTATAGCCCCACCCTGGGGAAAATGTCTATTGAGAATAGGCTACATAAATTGTAATTGCAATCACCTTCATAATTTGGGATACTAAATTGCATTTGCAAAAATATGGATAAACTCCCAAATATATGTTTGAGTAAAATAAACCAGATACTAAAGAATGCATACTACGTGACTCCATTTATATAATGCTCAAAATCATGCAAAAGTAAACTGGAGAATTGCTTTGAGCTCTCAGCAGAGGAAGAATAACATTACCAGGGAGGGCAGCATGGTGGCAACACTTTCGAGAGAGAAGAGACTGATTGGTAGAGGCCTTCAGAGCACACGATTTGGGAGCTCCAGTGATGTTTAATTTCTAAACATGCTGTTCAGTATTAACCTATTGATCAATATTTAATCCATTAAATTGTACAGTTATGTTTTATATTATGTTCCACATTTGCTTTATATTTTGCTTTAAAAATGGATTAAAATATTTTTGTTTACACTTTGTGTTAAACAGTTTTCTCTAAACAAAGGAAAGAGAATAATGTAAACTGGGTTCACACTGAGTCTTTCGTAAATATAATCCATTCTAATCCTAACAATAACCCTCTAAGAGTTCTCTCCTTTTGCATTTGAGGAATAGGGATAGAAGCTCCCCAAGAATTGCCCAGGGCCACAGAACCAGTGAAAGCAGAGCCAGTAGGTGAGTTTAGGTTTCACTTCAAATGCAGGCTCTTCATATCTGTTCTTGCAGATTATAGCTCTATTCAGCAAAATTGAATTCTAGAAATTTCAATTCCACTAAAACACATATTCAGATTAAGTGCTGGTACTCAAGCAACTTCAAATATTTTAAATGGAATCTAAAATTATATTGGTTTAAAACTATATGTTCTCAAATAGACATGTTATTCAGTAAAATTACATATTATTTCTTTTTAAATGATAGAGACAATTTTATGAGTCATCATCCCAAGTAAAGAAGAGTCAAGAAGGAAGAATGGAAAGACAAAATGCTAACTTTCATTCCAAGATGTTCTCCTGTGTAGCTATGGGTCACTGAAATGAAAGCAAAAATAGATTAAAAAAAAAAAAAACTCAGAAAATCTTGTAGCCTTCTTAAGCTCGTAGATGACCCAGAAAAAGTCTTGATTCATTTATTCCTTACATGCAAGGGCTTTCCAAAAAGCTCAAAGAAAATGGGGTTAAAAGATGAGTTTTTCCATGAAAAAGAACTCGAAAGTCAAGTGCAGGTTTCTCTTTTTTTCAAAACATGAATTTCTCATGAACATTTTGAAGATCCCACATGTGTGGATTTCAAAATTTGGGCACCAAAATAAACTCATTTTTTAAAAAAATATATTTATTTGTTTGAAATGCAGAAAGAGAAAGACAGAGACAGAAACAGAGAGATCTTCTATCTACTAGTTTACTCCCCAGATGGTTGCATCAGCCATGACTGGGTCAGGTGAAACCAGGAATTAGGCACTTCAACTAGTTGTCACATGTGAGTGACAGGAAATCAAGCATTGAGCCACCATCTGCTGGTTCACAGGCACGTCAGCAAGGAAGTGCATTGGAAGCAGAGTAGCTCAGACTTGGACCTGCATTCTGCTATAGGATGCATGCATCCCAAGCAGTGGCTTAACCATCTGAATCGCAAGGCTTACCCCTAAGTTCTTTTAATTCCATTTGCCATCAAATTTTTAAAGTATCCTTGTATTTGAATGCTTACTGTCATACTTTGTTCTTACCCCAGGGAATACAATGGTAAAAAGAAACAAAAGGTGATGGAAACTCTATCCAACATGTTAACAAAAAATTTAAGTCACAGTGAAATTTAAATGTTTATTTAAGTAAGAAGCAATTCATGAATTGTTTAGTATTTAGTGTTCTGAGGACAAATCCTTATTGGTGAGAATTTATGTGGAAAATTAGGAGCAAAATAAAGAAATTATTTGATGGATTTGCAATTATAAAATTGCCTTATTGACCTTATTGAAAAGTCATGACTGGCTGGTGTTAAGTTTTGTTTCTATTGAACATAATCAATTATCAGAAATGACCCCACTTAATTTTTACTCTTTCACTTACATTCATAATATAAGCAAGGTGAAGGCCAATTTTGAAGCCTGGTTGGTGTTATTTACCTAGGAATTTTTCAGGCCTCATTTCTATTTTAATTTTGTTGTAACATATGAAGAAGTCTGATATAAACAACTAAGTAAATGTGATCTCTTCAGAGAGTGATAGAGAAAACTCCTAAGTAAACAAGACTGAGAGGATGGAGAGAGTCAGGAGTCATAACGATAGGGAATCAGTGACATAGGGCAAAGCCTCTTTTGAAAGATGATAAACAAGCCAAAACAAGAAGATCAGTATGCAGCCACATGGCCACAAAAATTGGAACAAGAAACTTGTGGCAAAGGCAACAGAAAACACAAATTTCTGAGTTAGAAGTATATGTGGTGTTTTCAAACATCGTGAGAATCAAAAGTAGCCAGTATGAAGGTATTGTGTGGAGTACATGGGCTAATAGGCAGTTAGCTCAGTTGCCTGTCAGAATGAGAAAGGGAGTGGAATCCCTGTAAGAGTGGACAAAATGCTTGCTTCTTCCAAGAGGCTGTCTTTAGCAACACTTTTGTCACAAGAATAAATTAGACAGAATTACCAATTCCAGTCCTCTGATGGGTTTTTAGTTTGATTATGACAACAGGCTAGACAGGATTACAAATTCCAGCACCCTGATGGGTATTTATCATGGTCACAGATTGGTTGTTATCCCAGCCCTCTGATTGGTTGATAGCTGTCATCCAGCTCCTCCCTTGATTGGTTAAATGTAGGTAGCCACTTTTGTAATTAAATGAGCCCGTATCTGCAGGCTTCTTGGAAGCCTCCACTCTTGACTGCTGCAGCAGGAGGTTTCTCATTTTCAATAAATCTTGCTTTGCTCACCATCCCTGTCCATGTGTAAATTCTTCTACATGAGACAAAGAAGCGAGACCACCTTCACTGTCTCATAACAATATCAGATAGAACCTGATTCAACTTCAAATGTCAAAATCTCTAATTTTAGTAGAGACCATTAGTCTAGAATTGGAAGGGCAAGTTCACTGAATCTACTCATCTCCATTTAAGGGCACTTGTTAGAGGTGAACAAAAGACTTTGGTGCATTTCCCATTGATTACAAAAAAGAAGGCAAATGACTAAACTAAGTGCAAGAGAGCTGGGAAATCCAAATAAGAAGCTAAAAACAGATTAAATCCAGAAACTAAAAAAATATATATATATATGCTCACATATATTACTAAGGTAGAAAAAGAAATGTATATTTTAGTAACAAGAAAATTGTTACAGAGGGAAAAAGGAAGAATCTAATGATATGGAGAATGGTAAGGGAGAATTCATTTAGGAATTAGTAGTAAATTGAATTTTATACTTAAAGGCAAAGGCTACTTAGTACCGGTATAATATCTAGCATGAATGACAGGGTTTCTAGAGGGAAGGCTTTACCTAAGTACCCTACACACAATCACTTCTTCAATCCTGCCTTATGGGTTGGCAGAACTTTTAGAGTGGTCCCTACAACTTGAAGTCATCTGACTCTTCATTTCCTATCTCTGCCTTTTTCAAGTCAGTCACCATGCTCTGTCAAATTTATCATGATACAGAATCTTGCACAACGTTTGGAAAAGCTTGATAGAATTGCAAGATTTGGAGTTCAACAATCATCTGTACTAACAGCAACTATGGAGGAAAGAGAAAGTATATTGCTTAATGGTATGCATATATTTGTATCCCTCTAAAATATTCATTCAAGTCCTAAATCTTGGTAACTCTGATTGTAATCTTAGGTGGAAATAGGGTCTTTGAAGATGAAACCAAGGTAGTACCGGGCCCTAAGGGATTAGGGTGGACCTACATCCAGTAACTAATGTCCATACAAGGTCATGTGAAGACACAGGGACACAGAGAAAAATGGGGATAATGGCTTGTGGTGACAGAAGCAGAGTTTAAAGTGATATTTCTCAGACCCTCCCCAAGGAACCAAGCTTACTGAAATCTTTATCACAGATGTCTAGCCCCCAGGTCTCTGAGAAAATATTTATCTATGGTTCATAGCCACCCATTTTATGATGCCTTTTATGGCAGCCCTGCTAATAACACTAGTTCTGGGACAGTTGAAGCAGAAAAAGTAAAAGGGAAATCTAACCAGAAGCTGTTTTGGCTGTAAACAGTCTCCCAGCAGTACTGGGAACAGGTTCAGAAATGATCAAAACATTACCCAGATAGGCAAGATACCACTTGAATTAGAATATGCGAATTGAGACACACCCCAAGACACCCTCAGCTACTATGGGATCCTAAAGGAGTCACTGGAAAGAATCAAACTGCAGACCAACGGATGGGAATAAATGACAGGCATTTTGCTCTCCTTTTTCCTATAGTCACTTGAAAATGAGATCAGGTGGGAACATCACAAATTTAGAAAGCACTCAGTAATAATAATTTATTGAATAATACTTGAACTATTTGAGAAGGACTTACAAACTATATTTACCCAAAAATATATAAGGATTTATTATTGGCTGAACTGTGTCTCTTCAAAATCTATATGTTGAAGCCTTATCACTAGCACATCAGAATGTGACTAACTAGAGACAAGCCTTTCTGGAATAATTAAGTAAAAATAAGGCCCTTAGGGGTGGCCTTAATCCATTATGACAGATGTCTTTAGAGAGAAGGTTAGAACACACAGAGATATCTGGAGGAGAGGGGACTACATGCAGAAAAGACCACGTGGGATACAGAGACAAGATGGTCTCCTGCAGGTCAAAGAGAAAGGATTCAGAAGAAAACTGAGTAAAAGCTGCCAGCATATTGACTTTAGAATTATAGTCTCCAGAAATGTGAGAAAATGGGTTTCTTTTTTTAAGCCACCAACCAAATCAGTTGTATTTTGTCATGGCAACCTTAGAAAACTAACACAGATTTTGGGGTACAATGAAGCAGAGTGCAAGTGAAATAAATATTGAAAATGTGAAAATGACTTTTGTTTTAAATAGAGAACCCAGCATCAGCAATTGATTATAATAATAAATGTTAAGACTCATGTGGTGCTGAAGGGAAGTGGAGGCAGCAACAATTTCTCTCACCAAATCAATTACAGGACAACAGAGGGGTGTGACGGGGCTGGGGAGGAAGAACCAGGAAACTCTGAGATCAGCAGAGAGAGCCAAACGGCAAACACCAGAAGATGCTGAAGCTGGGATGACCAGCATCACTTTCTCTAGAGAACACTCAAGAGTGTGTCATGATGGTTGGGCTTTCATTGGGTATTAAGGTTGCAAACAGCACCTTCAATTTAAAATTGCAATTGCAGTTTCCCAAAATTTACAAAGTGGTGGATGTGGGATAGTTGACTTTCACTCAAGTCTTCATCATGTTGTACCTAAAATTACAATTCTGATCTAATTGATCTTGAAAAAATACCATTCTCTCAAAAGCATTTTTACTCCATTTTTCTTATTGCTTTCCATCCATCATTTGAGTTTTTGCAGATTCTATCTCCCCACAGCATTTCCAATAACAAAGTCAATACATCATATATTTGGAAAGTGATGCTATGTTTTCCTTTCAGTTACTGACATATTTTATCCACAATGCTCTGGATGTCTGCAATAGGATTAAGTGCTGCCTGTAGTAACAGCAACCAGTGTTCTGAGGACCTAGGAATAATACTACTGCAATACTGTGGTAGAGAACACTATTGAGCACTTGATCTTTATCAGACAAGGAGGTAAGTATTTCGCATACATTCACTTAGACTTTTTGCAAGAATCCTAAGAGCTATGCCATCAGGAATCTGTAGTTATGTTACTAGAGGCAAGTCAGTTCTCCTTGATGTGCTTTGGTGTTCCTATGTGTGAAATTAGGCTATTAAACTACAGTATCTCTAACGCAGTGATTTTTCTTCTTCCTCCTCCATTGTATATAAGTGTACTCCCAGCTACATTTCTATGTTCTGGGGATTACAAATTCAAGTTATTCTCTCTTTCTCTTTCTCTCTCTCTCTCTCTCTCTCTCTCTCTCTCTGTGTGTGTGTGTGTGTGTTTGTGTGTGTCTCCCTTCCTCTTAAATTTTAAAAATAATAAATCATTACCTCTAAGTTTTATTTTTAGAAAGAGACATCCTATTTTTTCTCTAGAGCTCATACCACTCATTTTTTCATTCAGTCTTTAATTTATTTATTATTCATTTAATTAGTTTTACTATGAGTATAGCATTATGCCAGCTACTTCACAGAGGAGATGGAAGGAAATCACAAAAATAACTGACACACAATCCCTAAGCTTGCCAACCTTATAATTCAGCAAGGAAGGTGGGTAAGACAAACAACTGTGATACTAGGCAATCTTTAATAAGCCCAGCAATAGAAAGACTGTCATTTGGTGCCATTAAAGGTGATTCTTGGACGACTAGTATGAGATCAACAGAAGCAAAGATGAATTGGAGAGGCAACAGATGGTGCTTTCTACAGAAGGAAGAGAATTGTAACAAAGTCGATATGGAACACTTTGAGATATGCTCAGAAACCAACTAAGTTTTTATGTTAGTGTTAAATTGTAAGAGAAACAGAATAGGTTAGGAGAAGCTTAACATAGAAATATAAGTTAACACCATGCAGTGGAGATATGCGGGCTTTCAGCTTGACCCAGTTGACCCAGGCTTTGCACTATGGCAGCAACATGGCCAATGAGGTTTATCCCAGGTGCAATTATTGCTAACTGATTACCGCTAATCAATTGACCTTACATTGAGGAGTGAGGGTAGGAGAGGATGATAAAAGGTTTCAGCCAGGAAGTAACATGATCAGAATTTTGGTTAATTGGTTAATTTGGTTAATCAAGAAGTGTTAGTGCACTGTAGAATCAGCAGAGATCAATAGTGGACAGGTATTCAGGAAGTTACTGCAGTGAATTAAACCAAAGGGAAAGAGAAACATGTTCAGTTCTCTGGCCAAGTCTCCCTTATATTATTATGAAACACAGATGAGGCATGTTACTTACCATGTAGCACACAGAAGTTATAGTAGTAGAAGAATCATTGTGAATTTTGGATTTGATGACTCAACATGGGCAACAGGGAGACAGAGAACACAAGATGAATTCCTTCTCTAACTCGTAGAGAAATATTCCTTGAACAATAATATTTACCCTTGTCCTCTCCCTATTCCAAAAACTGTAAAATTTCTCTTCCTTCTTTCCTTTATTCTGGTACCACTCTCCTGCTTTGGGATGTTACATAAAAATCTCATGCAGTTGCCCTTTTCACAAATCATTAAGCTGGGGATCATATTGCTTAATCACTCTTAGCTATATTTTCAAGTAAATATTCTTCTTAGGGATAGACAAATCACATAACCTAGATCACAGCGAGGCAATAGCCTTTCCCTAACAATGTTGAGTAAGAAGCTACACAGGAAATGGAAGTTTTATGTAAAGACCCCAAAAAACAAAAGATTGATAAGAACAGTGATTTTAACAGAATGATCACTAGACCTCTGAGTCTCTAGCACATGCAATTGCCTTTTTTCTTTGATTTTTCTCTGGCTCTGAAGATCTGACCTACCCCTCCCACCAGTCCTTGACAACCCCAGGACACAGGGATTTGATAGCTCCCAATTCCACTAATGCTTTGTCTCAGATCAATGTGATGACCTTGAAGGAAACCCACTTTCCAGTGCTTCAGATTCCTTGTAAACAAAATAAAAGTGGTATCAGGTTTCCATACTTGACTAGAGCACCAGAGCAAAGCCCTTTGAGGATGTGAGGTACTAAATAACAAATAGGATAGAATATGTAATTAAATCAATCATGCCTGGGCACTGGCTGTGCCCATTTATTATTACTTTTCAATTTCTAAAGTGATGGAAAAATGGAATTTCCACTAATTTTTCAAGAACTAGAATCTAATTCTTATAATCCTGGGCTTTATATTGCTGATATATTGTAGATATAATTTTTGTGTTCTCCAAGAGGCTTTCTGCTCACAGGGCATTGCTGTAAGTTGTGGATAATTTATTTTCTCCTGCTATTATATTGTGTAAATTACCATGTTGGCAATATTTTAGCCTTTCACACTTTGAATCAGTGCCCAGAATAATTCTAACAAGATTTTGATTCTCCGGAAGCAACCTCAAGGAGGAAAGCCCTTCAAAATGCGTGCATATTCATTTAAACTTCAACTGGGAGAAGTACCTCCTCCCAGTCAAGTAGAAGGTGAACCTGAAGGGTAAGTGATACTTATCTCATCTCCCTGCTGACATCTGTACCCTCCTGCACTGCCAAGAGCGGTGAAGGGCCTTGCCAGCAGAGCGTGCATTCCCCAGCCGTTTTGCTTCAGGATGCAAGTTCGAGAATTAGAACCCATTCAGAGACCTTGCCAGAAACCTCAAAGAAGAATTTGACTCCAGAGGTGCACCTACCTTGTCAAGACTGCAGCTTCATTTCATCTCCCAGAGGAGACCAAATCTCCTTTCTTAGTCTTAGGACAATCAGGAAAGGTAGAAAATGGATACCAGTCTGCAAGTGAAAGCAGACGAGGTACTAGGGAAACAGAGTGCCTGGGACTATAAAAGGGTCTGGGAGAATATGAACTTAAGATAACTTTTTTTTTCCATTCTGAATAAAAAATATAAATTTACATAACAATTGGGAAAAAAACAGAAAATTTCTGTTTTGTTTTATCTCCCTGAAACCATCTCCATCTACCCCAGTTTAATGAGGAAAAGCTTCCAGAGCTCATTACTAGAATCCCAGGGATGCAACCCTACCTCCACCAAATTTCTTATCCCAGATGCAGGGCAGGGCTTCCCCCCTCCTTGGTTCTGACTCGTTCAAATCTGACTAGCTAAGGATCCTAGAAAAATATTCTTTCTTAACATTCTTGATCATTGGTGCTGGTGCCATGGCTCACTTGGCTAATCCTCCTCCTGCGGCACCAGCACCCGGGGTTCTAGTCCTGGTCGGGGCGCTGGGTACTAGTCCCGGTTGCTCCTCTTCCAGTCCAGCTCTCTGCTGTGGCCTGGGAGGGCAGAGGAGGATGGCCCAAGTGCTTGGGTCCCTGTACCCGCATGGGAGACCAGGAGGAAGTACCCGGCTCCTGGCTTCAGATCGGTACAGCGCCCGCCATAGTAGCCATTAGGGGAGTGAACCAACGGAAGGAAGACCTTTCTCTCTCTCTCTCTCTCTCTCTCTCTCTCTTTCTCTCTCACTGTCTAACTCTGCCTGGCAAAAAGTTAAAAAAAAAAAAACATTCTAGATCATGGCAAAGTGGGATGTTGCTAGTGCTGACTTGATGGGGTGTCATAAGAGTTTGATGAGCAGGAGGCTGGCATTGTGGTGTGACAGGTCAAGCTACTGCTTTCCACCCATACTGGAGTGCCAGTTGGAGTCCTGACTGCTCTTGTGCTGATCCAGCTTCCTGTTAATGTGCCTGGGAAGACAGCAGATAATATTCAAAATAACTGGGCCCCTGCTAGGAGACCCCTGGATTCAGCCTGGCCCAGACCTGGCTCTTGTGACCATCTGGAAAGTGAATCAGCACATAGATCTCTCTTTCTCTCTGTCTCTTCCTCTTCCACTCTGCATTTCAAATAAATAAATCTGAAGAAAAAGAATTCAATGAGCAGATATCTCTGTGCCTAGCCAAGAATATGATATGTAATAATAGTCAACTGATAACAGTAAGATAGTACTCATGATAAGACACTAGTACCACTGATATAGCATTAGTAATACAGATATCCCAGAAATACAGCAAAAGAGTTTATGCCGCGTTATAGACTGCTGTTCTTAAGAACCTCCTTCTATAAGTAGGGATTTATTATGGGCAGTTGGGAAGGATGGGCCCAGATACAGGAAAATTAATAGATTCATTTTCTCCCCACAAGCTCCTAAAAAAACATATCAACTTTTATTTGTTTTAGCTAAGCTTGCCTTTTATCTGTTCATACTCCAATCTAAAAATGCAAACGTAGTTTGAGATAGAAAGAAAAGGGCCTTTAAGAAGTACTTTTAAATTTCTTCCAGTTTTCTAATGAACTTAATAAGCTCCCCAGACACACTTTACAAAGTAAAGAAACCTTCAAAAATATTAAAGTAATTTTGTTTTCTCCAGTGGTACAGAGCATTCTAGGTGACTAGTGAGATATATCATCATCAATGTTACAAGTGTTCAGTTAACAGTGAAAGGAAAATCACAAGAGAAAATACTTTCTCTTTGATGTCTTTTAATATACTTAGATGGAGGTCTGTTGCAAGGTTTCTCACTGGAGCTCTTTCTCAAAGTTTTCTCCTCAAATTCTGGTTGAATGATGACAATTCCAAATCTTATTTCTCTAGTGCATGGCAGTCCAAGCAGTTTTCAGCACTGCTAGAAACTTGCCAAAGTTTCTGATCAAAGGAATAATTCACTAAATTGAAATCACTGTCACTCTTACTACTATCTTTATTCAGTTAGTTAGTGCTAATATGAGAGGAGCTCTGCTATGGACACCAGGGTATTGAGAAACAAGTGAAGAACTTTTATTTTGCCATCAACCTTGCAAATGTCCTCTGAATGCAGAAGAAGCATAAGACTTCAGGACAGAGAAACCAGAAAGCCTGAACTAAGGATTCACAGCCAGGAATAACACCTAAGACAGAGTGCACTTTGACCTTGACCAAGTCCACAGAACTTCTCTGAGCCATCCAGGTGGCCTGTGCAGAATCCTTTGTTCAAAGGATCCTTTGTTCAGAGCTTGCTGTTCTCAAGCACACAAAAAAGGCTTTTCATTCCCCAACTGTCTATGCAAGGCATCATTTTGTTTACTAGGGTGACATTTTTCTAACTCTAGTTTACAAACCCTAGAGATGGATTCTTCACTAAAATCCACATTCTTGACTCCATCTCTAGCCTTCTAAATCATAATGTGTGCATTAAGTACTGGAAATCTGAGTTTTAATAAAAAACTATCTAGGTTATTGGGAGGAAAACATGCACTTGAAATGGGAACTGGCATTATGACATAGGAATATCAACACTACTTGTAATTATTAAGTACAGAATCATTTCCAAGGTGATACTGGGGGATTGTAAATAAGAGATGTCCCTCAAATAAGGTAAATGGAACTGAAGTGCTTGTAAATAGTTATAAAATAATAAAAACACCTTTTAGGATGAGAGTAAAATCAAGGTATTCATTAAGGAAATGGCCATCTGGTCACTGAATTACATGAACTTGCTAGAATCATGTCCTACTTTGCTTTCAGAGTGGCTTAGAAAACCTGTGACTGGCCTCCACAGACACAGGTCTGCGCAATTGAGATGTTTTTCCCTTTTCAGTATCCAGAATCTAAGTTTCTGCTATCCACCAGAGAAGGTATAGGTATAAGAATCAGGCTCCTTCAGAATGTTAAAATTTTTCAAGAAGAAAATGGGGCTATGGAGAGTGTATAGGAGCCAGGCACCATCTTCAGTTCCCTCCATTCTGCAAGGCTACCCCACATCTCAAGTATCTGGAGCAGGAGTCTCCTCTACAGTTTCAAACTTTACTTGTTCTTGTTTGCAGATGAAATGGATCAAACAAATCTACAAAAAAGAGTTCTCTTGCCCCTGCATTTCCTCTAATCAGTTTCTATACTGCTCTATTTTAATGAGCTTGGTAAACATCCATCTCTTGGTGCTTATATTCTCAAAAATATCAGTCTTTAAATTATAACTATCTCATACAATTTTATTTTCAGGTAAGAAACATAGGAAATTGTGCATAGCATCCAATATAGGCTTTAAAATAGAATAACAATCATCTCAGCTCAATATTTTGTATTGAGATGTTTCAAAAGTTATTTATTGGTTGTTTGGCTTGAATTGATTGATATATTTGGGGAACAAAAACTGCAAAGCCCATTTCAAGACTTCAGGAATGTCAGCAAATACTTGCCCTCCCATAAGACAATAATAAAATAATGCTCCAAGCTAGTGTTGTCACAAAGCACTAATCTCGAGCCTAGAGGGAAGAAAATTACTTCCTTCACTACAGAATATAAGGAAGTATGAGTGGATACTTTTCGTGGAGTCTTTTTTTTTAGCTTTTATTTAATGAATATAAATTTCCAAAGTACAGCTTATGGATTACAATGGCTTTTTCCCCCCCCAATAACTTCTCTCCCACCCACAACCCTCCCCTCTCCCACTCCCTCTTCCCTTGGTTCATGGAGTCTTTAAAAGTGGTGCCCATAAATGTTTAGTGTGGATCTAATTTCACTTTCTGTAAGCAACACAGCAGTTAATGCAGGTCTATATTCCCTGCATGGCTTTTCGTATCTGCAGATCAGAAAATCAGAGCCTTAGTTAGGATCCCAGAGAGTTGTGGGAGCTGCAGGGGCAGTGCAACCTGCTGAGATGAGCTCTGCCTGTCCATATTGAAGCTCACTGAGCTAAGCTCCTACCGTCATCTACAGGAGATGGGGTGACTATTCTGTTAAAAGTGGGCATTTCGAACTATATCTACAAAAGTGTAAAATACAAAGGTGAATATTTTCCAAGTAAATAGATCTCCAGCATAAACAAAAAGTGACTAATGAGACTGATTCTGGGATAAATCCTAAGAGGAGACATAGAAATGAGAAAGAGCTGGATCCTGCTGTGGAACCCTTTCTGTAGGATTAAGCAGGAGGACCAGAACACTCCCTCACCACCTTTGAACAGTGGTTTCCATGACATCCACTGCACCTAGGAGCATTAAACCTACCTAGAAGGAGCAGATCAGGATGCTTCCTGAAGCTTCTACTGGTACTGCATTTTCTAATTAGCTTGAATAATAAACAGAGAACAGCATGATATGAGAAGACCTAGATGAGTAAGTATGCCCAAAGATTTTGACACAGTCTGAATCCTGGAATTGTTTGAAGAGCCAGTCTATCCAAGGTCACAGCAGTAAACATGCCAGCCAAGTTTAATGAAGAGAATACACCTGACAGGCCAGGTAAACATCTCAGGGAAGAACTGAGAGCCCAGTCTGCATTTATACTGGAGTTTTTATAGAAATGGGTATGGGCCCTCTACTTCTCCCCCTGCCTCCCTTCCTGGGATATTGCTGCATGGAGGGCTTCCTGGGAGTAGAATTTCTGAAATTCATCCCAGAACTTCATCAACACCATGTTACTGGGTCTACTAGCTCCCTTGGTGCAGGGAAGATTCCCCTAAGCTGCTCCCCCACTCCAGCAGAGTCCTGAGAGCCACCTAACAAGGTTATTGAATGAAGACAAAACTTTTGATGTTCTAATGCTGGTCTGCTTCCAAGGCTTGCTTCTACATTTTTCTCATTCAGTCACATTAAAAAAATCCCATTCTCTTCACCCCATCTTACACACATAGTCTAATGTCTACCTAGTTACTAACATTCTCTACTCAAGAAAAGTCATCCATAATCTTATAGGAGTAGAATGGGTGAAGGTCCATCTTCTGTATATTCTTCAAGTTTGCATATGGGCATAGAGCTAGTTATGGCTATTCTGTTCTTTCTCTCTGTCTTATGGTATTTGGTGGTGGCTTAAGAAAAGATTATCCTGTGTGGACAAGAGAGCTGGTCATGTCATCCAACAAGATAGACTGGAAGCTCTACCTCATGACCATCTGGAGCTACATGGCCTGCATTCTGTTAGAGACAAAATGAAGGTGTATAATAAAAACACATTGTCCAAAGAGGAGCAGTAAGAGTATGGAAGACGTAATAACCAGGATTTCCATTACCCAGTGTTGGGCCATTTTCCAATCCCAACCCTGTTAAGACTGGTCCTGGAGTTCTCTGGCCTTATCCTGAAAATTGTGAATATGGTTTTCTACCTGCCCAGTTTGACCCAAAAACGTTCTTGAAGTATGGCACAGCCACCTCCTTGGGCAATAGTTAACATGTACAACTGCCGGCCTGTTTCAAAGGACCAGATTTAGCAATCCTAGCATGGGGGCCCTAGTCATGCTAGCTTTTCACTTGGTAAAGCCTGTGTTTTGTTTTCTTTCCAAAAGAAGGACAAATGGTCGTATGCATCATACAATCTTTACATTAGAAAATAGATTCTCAGCCAAAAGATATTACCACTGTTAGTGAAAAAATTCTCAGAAACTAAAAGGATTCTAAAACCTGAGATTCATGTTCTGCAGCCCTTTTCAGTGATTATAAGACCACAATTGCTTTCATAGTAATTCTAAGAAATTATTTGTGTTTTTGACTGCATTGACTATGCATTGATAGTACAAATCAATAGTGAGTAAAACTGCTACAGCAGTGCTATCAGATAAATCAAGCGGTATCAAGTGGTATCAGATATGCTGTTATGATATTCTTCCCAACACAGTTTCAGAAATAAGTGAATAAAAATAAATGCTAGCTTCACATAATAATTTCCTTGATCAAGTAGTAACAATTAATTTAATTAAAGCTGGACCCTTGAATTAAAATCTTTTCAATACTTTATATGATGAAATGAAAAATACACATAAAGTGTTTACACTGCCTATCAAAGTACAATGGTTGTCTCAAGTAAAAGCACTGGTGTGATTGATCTGGGAGCTGTTCTAGTTGATTATTTCATGTAAAATTATTTCTACTTGAAAGAACAAGTGATCGACAACTATGGTTATTCAGATTCAGCAATAAAATGAATAGAATAGACCTTTTGCATCAAGGAAAACAATTGACAGTATGTATTTCCTATAAGAAAACTTTCAAGTGAAGTGTTAGAATTTTGGAAAGATTAATGTCCAAAGACTTACATTTTTTTGAGAAAATTAGTGATACTATTATCCAGTTTTTTTGTAGAAAAATGTAGAAATGTGCCAAAGTTTAGAAGAAATGCCAATGCCTGATACTAAAAAATAACCAAGTATGCATCTATGATGCTTCCAAAGTATAAAAGCAATGGATCATGATGTAACAGAGGACATAAAAGTGCATTTTTAGTATTTCAGTTTTCATATTTTAACTAAACCATAAGAAACTACCACTTGCCTTGTTTCAGTGTCAATACCCAGGAGAGGGTATTGATAACCACATCCTTTTTCAAAGGGCCAATTTGAGTCCCTGATACCCTGCTGTGATCTAGCTCCCTGCCAGATGCACTTGGGAAATGTAGGATTATGGTTCATGTACTTGAGTTCTTTCCACCCATGTGGGAGAGCCCAAATGGAGTTCCTGACTCCTGGTTTCAGACTGGCCCAGACATGGATGTTACAGCCATTTGGGAAGTGAATGAGTAGATAAGATTCTCTTCATGTGTGCTGTCACTCTCACTCTTGCTCTCACTCTGATTTTTACATAAATAAATAAATCTTTAAAAAAAGAATATTTGCAATTATCTTAAAAGGCATTAAATCATTCCTCCTTTCCTAAATATACATTTAGATAAAACCAAACTTCCTTCACAAAGTTCATTCAAATGAAAGATTACAACATGTTGAAAGCAGCAGTAGATAGAATCCAGTTGACTTCTATGAAGCTAGTCATTTAAAAAGTTGAGAAAAAGCAAAAAATAAGGCATTTCTTTCATAAATTTTGTTTTAGAAATTATGGCTATTTTTTTAAAACATAACATATGTATTAATATGTAACAAACTTATTACTTATGAAATTAACTACATATTAATTTCTAAGATGGTAACTGTCAATTATTACAAAAAATAAGAAAAATATAAAAAATAAGAAAGCTGTGTATAGACCTTCATAATTTTTAACAGTGAAATGAGGTTCGATAAATGAACAGTTGGATAAACACTGCCTTAAGATAATGGAGAATCAGTGTACCTATTCCCTGTTAAAAAAAAAAAATCAAAAAGAAGAAGAGGGAATGATATCAGCATAGCATAGACAATGCAAAGATTGTGAGACCATTCTAGGTTTAAATTTCCTACCTGGGGAGTTAAATGGTGAAAGGTGTCAACAACCTTTTAGTGGCCCAAAGAGCTATAATCACTTGGATATCAAGCCATTCCCAACAAACGTCCTTCCACTTGGAGTATAAAACCCATCAGTTTTGACAAGAACTAAGAAGGCAATGATTTCTTGGGTTAGAGGCTGAGTGAATGCCCAAGGCAGGGATGGCAAAGGCAGGAAATTCAGTCTTCTGAAGTAGTGAGAAAGGAGCAACATTCAAAGAATGTGATAACTAAGGAAAGAACACAAGGCAGTAACATTCGGGAAGTCCCATTGTGGGATGTAGGCTACAAGCTCTGCCTGTTATTTGAAGCATCTCATTTTATCCATAGGGTAATACAAAGAGTTAGACATTGTTATCACAGATACAATAATTAAACGTCATTCTTGCAGATTTTCTTTGTCAACACTTCTTGAAATCATAAAGATGTAGGAGGAGACTGTGTTACCCAAACTTCTCTGAACTCCTGGCACACAGCTGGAAATTAAATGAAATAATGTCTATAAAGCATTCACATATTTACTCTTATTTATTTATTTATTTATTTTTAAACTTTTATTTAATGAATATAAATTTCCAAAGTACAGCTTATGGGTTACAATGGCTTTCCCTCTCCCATAACTTCCCTCCTACCCGCAACCCTCCCCCCTCCCGCTCCCTTTCCCCTTCCATTCACATAAAGATTCATTTTCAATTCTCTTTATATACAGAAGATCAGTTTAGTACATATTAGGTAAAGATTTCAACTTCAATCTTTAGCTGTTCATGAAAACACTTTGATACTGTTCCTTTTATATGTTTTTTTTTAATATTTATTTATCTGAAATTCAGAGTTACACAGAGAGAGAAGGAGAGGCAAAGAGAGAGAGAGAGAGAGAAAGGTCTTCCATCCTCTCCTTCATTCCCCAATTGGCCACAACAGTCAGAGCTGCGCCGATCCCAAGCCAAGAGCCAGGGGTTTCTTCCGGGTCTCCCACATGGGTGCAGGAGCCCAAGGACGTGGGCCATCTTCCACTGCTTTCCCAGGCCATAGCATAGAGCTGCATTGGAAGCGGAGAAGCCAGGACTAGAACCAGCACCCATATGGGATGCCCTTATATATGTTTTTGATATATGTTATGTTGCATTATTATACTTTCAAATTTGGGGTCTGTTGTTGAAGATATATGCAGAGAATGGAGAATTTGCATTAGACAGAGTAAGAAAAGCAACAAAATGTACTAACCACAAAACAAAAGGAAATAGGTCATTAGGGAACAGCAAGATAGCAGTATCTCCTACGAAAAATCATCTATTTGACATTAGGCCTCCTAATATTTACTTCTGGAAATACATGAATTGGAGCAAATGGAATAAATGATAGATGGGGTGTCCTGAACTGAAGACTGGGCTCTTACATGTACATTCCAGTGACTTACAATCATTTATATACATATAGATGGTCCCTCCTATATGAATTCCTTACTAGTCCACCACCCCTATACTTGCGTCTAGGATTGTATCTGTGTTCTCCTTCAATGTGCTATTTTTTGCCAGTAGCAGGAGTATGTGAGCTGGTTGTTCATGTTTAGTGGAGTATCTCTGTGGAATGGTCTAAGTGGTCAATGCAGGTAAGTCATTGCTTAGTAATCAGGTTGACATAACTAAAATAAACAGCCAGCATAATTAAAGAACCATATGAAAAGTATGTTAGTATATTAAAAATCCAGTGTCTTTATTTAATAACTAGTTGCAGAGGATACCTTGGCATTCATTATTGAATAATTAAATAGGCACCAACATTAAAGTGATTTTAACTAGTGTCAGAGGCATTCCTCTCATTAAAGTCTGCCTAATCACTACATCCCAAAAATATAAAATTCAAAATTGCTGAAGATAAAAAAATCTATTTCCACTTTGCCTAATTACCTGAGGTATGAATATATTTGATTTCACAATTTGGGGAGCAAATTCTCCACAATGAGTATATGCAGCCAATTTCTTTTTATAACTGTGAAGGAAAGTCTCCTGAATCTAGAAAAAAATACTGTTGAAAATCCATTTATACGAAGTTCACACATAAGTCTATTTTGCTGCTTTTTCTTAACCAAAGACTACTCAAATTTTTATGCTTCATTTCTGTTAAGATTCCTCAGCATTTTTGGTTAAAGAGTTCTTGCATGTTAAGTTTCTGAAGCTCAATTTCACTGTATATGACAAGCAGACTATACATTTCAGAAACATAAATTTCTATGAACAACAAATAAGTTTAGCAAACTTGGTGTGCTGCTTAGTTTTCCACAACTTTTGGTAGGGTAAGAAACATAGAAGAGAAGTAATTCCTATTACAAAGTGTGTATTCTTCTAATAATTTAGCAATGGGCTGCATTTATTAAATAACATATGTTTAACTATCAGTCAATTATTCAGCAAGAAATGAAAAAATTCCTTCCATATATGACCCTGGGCATTACAGGAGCTACAATAATACTAAACTTTGCTCTGTTCTTGGAAAACACGTACTGAGTATCATGCGAAATAAATGTAGCAGAATATTTTCAGCATAATAAGGACTACAGTTTTTTATTGTATTTTTGAGTATTTTCTGCCTATTTTCTACCATTTCTCCCCTCTTTCAAATATTTCCTCCACGTTTAAATATTTACCTAGATGTAAATGCTTACAAATTTTACTTATTTGTGGGCTATGACAGAAATAAGTAGAGGAAAAATCCATTTGTTTCTACTCTTTTGATTTCCAAAAGATTAGTACCTGAGAGAATGCAAGTGACAGACAAAAGAATTAAATAAAACATCACAAGTAAGAGCAAGCCTTCACTGCTCCCAACCCTCACCTACCCAGAGTGAACTAGAATCCAAAATGCTAGGAGGAAGAGGACGAGTCTGAATGGAACCAACAGTGTCATAAATACAGTTACACCCTTAAGAAATAGGTTATGTACCCTACATGAAAAATAGCAAAATACATGAAACCTGTGTCTCACTTCCTGGATAAATACATAGACAGATGGAAGCACTCCTGACTAGATAAAGACTCGGGGACAGGAACGGCCATACATGGCACAGGTGTAGATGTGGCCTTAAGCAACCTCACAGGGATTTCCTCCCCTTCATGGTGCCAGAGCACAGGCTGGTGATCATATTTCCAGGATACCAAAGAGGCAGCCAAGAAAATACGAGCTTGTGAAGGTCATGCTGACAGGACATAGATGTGCCCCCAAACACCCCAAGTGGATGAATGACCAAGGGTGTGATGCAGCAGTGAATACTGAGTTTTGACAAAGAATATGCATCAAATAATGTTCCATGCCCACTGAAGTTTCTCCCAGAGAGTTGACATCAAGTTCTTTGAAATTTGGATAATACTGTGGGAAAGGGTACAGCCAAAATTCTTACTGGGATTGTATGTTGATCACCCTACTGAGATGCAAATGGTCAAAAAGGAAGTCACTTATTAAAAGAAATGAAGAATGCTGTACTCCCCCATATCTGAAATTATGGGTTGATATTCATAGCCAATTCTCTTATAAACTTATTAGCACAAAATCAGGTCCTATATTATAGGTAATATGAGCTCTGGGATCCCCATTTCTTGAAGGCCACCTATGTACCAATATAAACTACCTATGTAAGAATTCAAGGGAAGTCACTATTTAAGAGAACCGCAGGAGACACCATAAGGGAGAAGAGATTGAAGTTAGCCATTGGAGGATAGGTAAAGTTTAGGAAAGCTGATCACCAAGGAAGGGAAATTTGTGTGAGAGGAACAGAAAGAACAAAGAAGGCAGAGAAGGTGGGGCAACATCACTTGACCCAGAATAAAGAAAGGGTCTCATAGGAATACAGCAAGTGTGAGGTAGAATAAAATGAAATAAGTTCCCATGAGCGTGAACAACACTAAATTTAGTTTAACTGTTACAAGGTCAACAGTGAAAAAACGCAATCTGTATTAAGATTCTCTGAAACACTCATGTGATCATTTTCAACATTTATAAGCTGTCTTAAAGAAGGGGCTTTCTGAGACTAATTGGCACTCCTGATTGTTTTCACTCCCCCCAGTTTTGGTTTGTGTGGCTAAAGGCACTGGTAATAAACTGCAGGGCAAAGCAGCACGAGAGGCAAGGAGGGAGACTGGGAAGGGTCTTTCATCACCAGCAGTACAAGACTTGAAAGGCATTTACATGAAATTGATTTTCAGTGGTGAAATTATGCTCATGATGTTCCATTGTAAATATTGACAGCATTAAAAGGAATGTCTGAAAGATAGGCACTAAAATGTCACCAGAAAAAGGCTGACCAGTATTTATGCTAAATTCTCAAAATTGCATCCCTTTTTTACATAAGAAGTGATGCCTCGTGAAACAAAGCAGATAATTCTAGAGAGCTGTGAAGTGAAATAAAATAATGTACCTACATCCCCTGTCACGTAGGGAAACACCAACAGCCTTTCGTTATAATGATACAGAGTTTTCTCTCCCCTTCTGTGAGGACTCTCAGATAGGAAAATTTACATCTTTCCTGTATTGAACTCAGACAGCAAATAGACAAAATAAATCACCATAAAAATACAGGATCCTTAGAAACATTAGTGGATTCCTGGTATTGAGTTGAGAGTAGGAAGTGTTGAAGAGACTTTGCCATTAAAGCTTAGAAACATGTTTATCTATTTAATGAGGATTCAAACCAGCAGCTTGATTGTAGGAGACAAAATAAAATCAGATTTTGCTGTTTTTACTTGGATAAAATAGGGTAAGAGGCATGGTCTCTGAATGTTCATTCAACTGAATTTCTGGAAGCTTTAAGTTTAGTCCTTTATCATGCTCTGTCTTGACATCTAGCAGCTTCATTACAGACTAGCGTTAGCCTGGTTGCTGTCTAATTTCAGAAGATAAAGGCTGTAGTCTTTTGATCTCTAATAAAATCTTTTTAGAATTATATGCAATTATTTTGAAATAAGAACCTGAAGAATTGTCCTGGAATTCATTTCAAGAATATTATATCATACATAGTACATTTATTAAGTAATTCAAAGCAAATTATTTTATTGGATTACTTACCATGCTACAGAATATTATATTATATTTTTGAGCTTGTGTTAAAATATCCCTGGAATGAATAAAAATGCTAAGATTAATAGACATACAAGTTTAGAAAAAAAGAAAGTAAGGAATTTTGTTTTGTTTTGCTTTTTGAAATATTGCAATTAGTGCTTTGCATTGCTACTGAATAATACTTTCTTTCCCCAGTTACTCTGAGGAATGTATTTTAGTTTGCTTTGAGCAGAACTTTATTGTAACTTTGAATTTTGACAATGAGATTTTACATCAAGAGATTTGTTGAGAAACACCAAATCTAGTAATCCTGAAACTGGTACAGAATTAAATACCTTCTGCTATAATCAACAACAAGCATATGCATAAAGCTGCAGTTGTTGTCTATGAATTTAAGTAAGTACTACAATTAGCCCTTCATTTGAGGTCAGCCAAGTAGGAAAGCTATTAGTTTGAGTTAAGTGTTAATGTCAAAGTGACAGTAGAGCTTATTAAAACAGAATAATTGGCAGAAAATAGGCCCCCTCTTCACATGCCCTCAGAAAACTTTTGAGCCATACAGCGTTCATTTCTTAAGCATATATTAGACCACGGCTTCCTAAT